>NW_008751691.1:1019415-1039866 GCF_000715545.1 Opisthorchis viverrini | reverse complement strand
ACCTGGTGTGAGAGACTCTGTGAGTGTCGCGGGACACTCTCCAGTATAGCTCAATGGATCGCTGAGGTGCGCAAACCGTCACACCACGGTAAGAGTCTGTCTCTTCGTGACGGATTGGGTAAGCAGATATGATGTTGCTCTTCTTGAATCAGATCCTTCCCAAATGCAAACCTAAATATGCCGCATGGTAAGGTCCAGTCTCTTCGTGACGGATTGGGTAAGCAGATATGATGTTGCTCTTCTTGAATCAGATCCTTCCCAAATGCAAACCTAAATAGCTCTGCCGCATGGTTTAGTATGCGCTTCACACCTGCAAAGTGTAAAGTGCTGCTACAAGACTGGGTGGGATCAAACCCACACCGCATGCTTGCAGGTGAGCCAATCGACGTGGTGGAGAAATTTTTTACCTGGGTATCTGTATAAGTTCCGGTGGACTGGCTGGAGATGAGACCGTTTCTTGAATCGGAAATGCTAGAGCAGCTTTTTCCAACCTCCGACACCCATGGCACCGAAGTGGCGTGAGTTTTTCTGTCAAGGGAAGAGTTTACCCTGCGGTGGCGCGATCTATACTGCATTACGGAACAGGGACGTGGCCCCTACTCGCAGAGGACATACTAAAGATGTCAGCGTTTCACCATCGGTGTCTCCGAAGCATTCGTCAGGTTTGGTGGGAACATTGGATTAGCAATGCTGAGGTATGCCAGATGGCCTTAGAAAGAATGAACTCTCCTGTGATAGGTGAGTTACCCACAGTTCATAGGTTACGCTGGTTGGGACATGTACTTCGCACGCCAGAAGACCGCCTGCCTCACAGAGCTCTTTTCGCCCACCCCTGTGCTGAGTGGAAGCGACCGATAGGTGGACAATGTGTGGCCTGGCAACGAAGGACGAAAACACTAATTAGTAAACTTAGTCGGGTGGGCAACTGCCGCCTCCCTGGATGGAAAGTTCGGAACTCAAATCAAAGATGGCTAATGACATTAGAAGAAATGTCCCAATCACGCAGTCAGTGGCGCTCATGTATCAAAGCTATTGCCTTCATGCCTAAGCTAGTGCCTCCCGAACAAACTGAACAGGCCTTCGCCTCAAAAGCTTGGTCGTATGTCCCACATTCCCGTTTTCCGGTGATCCAAACTGTAGCAGCTGGAACCAATATACTTATGGTACACGGTTTATGGTTGATAAGTTGATTGATTGCATTTATAACCACATGTTCTCACCAATGTTTCGGAAACACCGATGGTCAAACATTAACAGCTTCCGTAAGTCCTCTGCCCGTAGAGTCCAGGTTTTCGACCCATAGAAGGGTATGGATCACACTGCCGCAGTGTAAACTCTACCACTTGAAAATCAACTGATGTCACGACGGCGCCATAGGTGTTAGGGGCTGGCAAAAGCCGCTCTGGTTTTCCGATTCCAGAAGTGATCTCGTCTCCAGTCAGTCCGCCGGAACGTATACAACTGCCCAGGCAAGCGAAATTTATCTACCATGTCGACTGGCTCACCTGCAAACATGAGGTTTGGGCTTGATCGCACCAAGTCTTAAGAATGCACTTTACATTTTGCAGGTGCGACGTACATACTGAACCGGGCAGCACAATTAGTCTGGTCATTTAAAACGGCTTGCATTTTCGGGTGATCTAAATAAAGGAGAATGGTGGCGTTTGCATGCTCAATGTCGGTGAGTGAAGGTCAACGTAGAATTTCCAGAATTTCCTCCGAGGTTCCAGAGGCAGATAGAGAAATTTCAAGCAGCACACTGATAAAGAAGTTCAACAGAAACCTTGTCTCACATCACTGGACGTGGTGAACATAGGCGAAAGCTTGCAGTATTCTCGTACCTGCCCACAGTGATTCGCATAAAGTAGCCTTATAAAGAATATAAATTTGGAAGGGACACCATCGCCTAATGCAGTCAAGGTTTCTGACGAGCGGCAGAGTCAAAAGCAGCTTTCAGACCAGAAAAAGACCAAAGTGGGACAAGTAAAACATGGTTGTATGGCAGCGAAGTATTAGCGTTGATCATTGATGTCAGTCTGTCGATTATGATGATGGTCGGAGCTGCTGATCTTGGCGGGACCTAATGCTCACTGAGGTGTGCGAGCGACCTTCGGCAGACAATACCTGGTGTGAGAGACTCTGTGAGTGTCGCGGGACACTCTCCAGTATAGCTCAATGGATCGCTGAGGTGCGCAAACCGTCACACCACGGTAAGGTCCAGTCTCTTCGTGACGGATTGGGTAAGCAGATATGATGTTGCTCTTCTTGAATCAGATCCTTCCCAAATGCAAACCTAAATAGCTCTGCCGCATGGTTTAGTATGCGCTTCACACCTGCAAAGTGTAAAGTGCTGCTACAAGACTGGGTGGGATCAAACCCACACCGCATGCTTGCAGGTGAGCCAATCGACGTGGTGGAGAAATTTTTTACCTGGGTATCTGTATAAGTTCCGGTGGACTGGCTGGAGATGAGACCGTTTCTTGAATCGGAAATGCTAGAGCAGCTTTTTCCAACCTCCGACACCCATGGCACCGAAGTGGCGTGAGTTTTTCTGTCAAGGGAAGAGTTTACCCTGCGGTGGCGCGATCTATACTGCATTACGGAACAGGGACGTGGCCCCTACTCGCAGAGGACATACTAAAGATGTCAGCGTTTCACCATCGGTGTCTCCGAAGCATTCGTCAGGTTTGGTGGGAACATTGGATTAGCAATGCTGAGGTATGCCAGATGGCCTTAGAAAGAATGAACTCTCCTGTGATAGGTGAGTTACCCACAGTTCATAGGTTACGCTGGTTGGGACATGTACTTCGCACGCCAGAAGACCGCCTGCCTCACAGAGCTCTTTTCGCCCACCCCTGTGCTGAGTGGAAGCGACCGATAGGTGGACAATGTGTGGCCTGGCAACGAAGGACGAAAACACTAATTAGTAAACTTAGTCGGGTGGGCAACTGCCGCCTCCCTGGATGGAAAGTTCGGAACTCAAATCAAAGATGGCTAATGACATTAGAAGAAATGTCCCAATCACGCAGTCAGTGGCGCTCATGTATCAAAGCTATTGCCTTCATGCCTAAGCTAGTGCCTCCCGAACAAACTGAACAGGCCTTCGCCTCAAAAGCTTGGTCGTATGTCCCACATTCCCGTTTTCCGGTGATCCAAACTGTAGCAGCTGGAACCAATATACTTATGGTACACGGTTTATGGTTGATAAGTTGATTGATTGCATTTATAACCACATGTTCTCACCAATGTTTCGGAAACACCGATGGTCAAACATTAACAGCTTCCGTAAGTCCTCTGCCCGTAGAGTCCAGGTTTTCGACCCATAGAAGGGTATGGATCACACTGCCGCAGTGTAAACTCTACCACTTGAAAATCAACTGATCGACGGCCGGCGCCATAGGTGTTAGGGGCTGGCAAAAGCCGCTCTAGTTTTCCGATTCCAGAAGTGATCTCGTCTCCAGTCAGTCCGAACGTATACAGGTATGGATCACACTGCCGCAGTGTAAACTCTACCACTTGAAAATCAACTGATGTCACGACGGCGCCATAGGTGTTAGGGGCTGGCAAAAGCCGCTCTGGTTTTCCGATTCCAGAAGTGATCTCGTCTCCAGTCAGTCCGCCGGAACGTATACAACTGCCCAGGCAAGCGAAATTTATCTACCATGTCGACTGGCTCACCTGCAAACATGAGGTTTGGGCTTGATCGCACCAAGTCTTAAGAATGCACTTTACATTTTGCAGGTGCGACGTACATACTGAACCGGGCAGCACAATTAGTCTGGTCATTTAAAACGGCTTGCATTTTCGGGTGATCTAAATAAAGGAGAATGGTGGCGTTTGCATGCTCAATGTCGGTGAGTGAAGGTCAACGTAGAATTTCCAGAATTTCCTCCGAGGTTCCAGAGGCAGATAGAGAAATTTCAAGCAGCACACTGATAAAGAAGTTCAACAGAAACCTTGTCTCACATCACTGGACGTGGTGAACATAGGCGAAAGCTTGCAGTATTCTCGTACCTGCCCACAGTGATTCGCATAAAGTAGCCTTATAAAGAATATAAATTTGGAAGGGACACCATCGCCTAATGCAGTCAAGGTTTCTGACGAGCGGCAGAGTCAAAAGCAGCTTTCAGACCAGAAAAAGACCAAAGTGGGACAAGTAAAACATGGTTGTATGGCAGCGAAGTATTAGCGTTGATCATTGATGTCAGTCTGTCGATTATGATGATGGTCGGAGCTGCTGATCTTGGCGGGACCTAATGCTCACTGAGGTGTGCGAGCGACCTTCGGCAGACAATTTCAAAGGTTATGAGTGTGGCTTTCTTCATCTTTCTCGAATCAGCCCCCAAAGCAACATAACTATCATTGTGCCCGTTGAGTTCTGGGAACTTTCCGGTCAACTCAAATCGATAGTGCTGAGCTACAGAGATGGACCAAATGGTTAGAGCGCGAATTTACTGACCGGAAGGTCTGTGGTTCAAACACGACCTCTGCCTCTCGACTTCCCCTGTCTAGGCTTAGGCAACCTGGCAGTATCCCAGCCCTCGTGTCTCCTTCGTGTGGCATGACAGTTCGGCACCGAAGAGGTGGTACAGCTGAACGGTTACAAAGACGCTTTAAGGCGGTAAACTGAATGGCCTCGAATCAGTCAGTGTGTCCCGAGAGAAACTGAACAGATACGCACGCCCGCACAGCGCCGCACCAGGAGTCCAGAGATGTAGTATAAAATAAACAATAATCTTGTGCCGAAGCTCTCTGCCCGCAAGTGTGTGTCATACGCTACACTTGCATCCAGGACCGGTTTGTAGAGAGAGCTTGTGCGGAATGTTTGTGCTGGCTAGAAATAGATGATGTTAGCTGAGCCAGAATCCGAGTGTCAACCCCAAACCGCCCACCAAGATGTGTTTCCTCATACTATAGTCGTCCGATTTATGCATTCATTTCACCTGCCAGAATCTGTACTTCTTGCTGACCGAAGCAAACGCAGCAAACCTTTTTTCGGCCGCAGAGCTGCTATTTGTCAAAGCTGACGATAAGACAGCAGACGAACATCATTAACCGTGTAGAGACGCGTTGTTCTTGTCTGAAATAGTCAACCTAAGAGCCCCAGTCCAGTGAAGAGCACCGAGCCCTAGGACCCACCACGAATTCCACACCATGGATACGAATAACTGCATCAAGATCACCAGACATACGAGGGGTAAAGTAAGGGAGATCTGGGTTCGTTCCGAGTTTATTACGGTGAATGGCCGGACTGGGGTCCTGTATGTGTTTTTCGGGGACAGCATATATCGGCCGGAGGGGGAAAGTCTGAGCAAGTGCTACATGGTGCTCTAATTTACAGAGTACGGAAGCTGGGAGCGCCAATGCAGAACGGACACCTTGATTTTAATGAGCATTTGTTCTCAATGGTGGTAATTGGAAGGAAAGCTGTAATGGAAAGTGATGCTTCCCGGTCACCTAGACTGAAGAGGATATTTCGGGTGAGCTACTGCAACTTGAGTCATTGACTCAAATGTTTGACCCACGGGTGTTAGGCAGAATTCCAAATCAAGACCCTGCGGCTAGCACTTAGGCGCTGCAACGGCCAATAGGCCTGGCTCACAACTTATTGGTTAGATGACCTGGACTTTTGTGGGCTCAGGGTCGAGGGGAGCTCTGATTGGTCGAAAATATGGGCCCAGAGGCTGGTCACGTCCCAGTATCAGATGAACCCCGTCTTTCAATTCTACATCCAAAAGGCATCGAAATTTCAGGAATGCTTGCACTTTAGCTATGGCAGGTTGATCATGGTTTTTCACCTGTTTTTAAGCTTCGAAACACTGCATACATTCGGTGACTCCTCCGCTGGAAATGCTTGGGTGGATCAGCACCATAAATGAGGTGAGGCGTAATCGGGGCTTGCCCGAGGAACTCTGATCCAAAATTCTGAGCCTCGAGGCGGAGTTTGCTATGGTTTTCTCGGGAGGTATCTCGGGAACAGTGACTCAAAAATACATTTAGCAGCTGGCCTGGCCCGAGGCTGAAGGAGGCACACCACAATAGTCCTATTCATAATTCGGCTATGCACTTCAGGTGCCTTCTGAGATGCCATAGATCGGTTGGGTCCTAATGTACTCTGACTGTTTTGTATTATGTGCTGGCGGTCACGGTCAAGCGTTCGGCGATCGGACTTGAAGGCCGATTCCACAAATAAGAACATGGGGCCGCCTACAGGAAATGATTTACACTCCCTTCACACAGGACAATGAGAATACCAACGGATTGCACCGCATTACATCTGACCATACCGCGGGGTCACTGGCTTTTGTCTGGCGGTTCCCATTCGAACTTCTTTACTGGCTTTTACTATAAATGTACCCATATATAAGAAGGAGAATGATGAGGGGCCATAAGTTACCGAAAAATGCCTCCTTCCGAAAGTCTCACAAGAAGGCAGTCAACAGTGGATTGGTGGAAAAGACCTAAATCTTAACTTCAGCCCGGCATGTCGAAATCATGTTCCAGCTGATAATGCAGCTCACCGGATGCCACTCGGGCCCACGAAAATTGCCACATTAGTGGCATTTGTCGTGCATGATTCCACCTGCGTAGCTCGATTGACCCGGACAACAAGAAGCGTCTAATACTACTGCGGTACGCCTAATGCGCGCGCGATTGGTTCACGCCCTTGAACTTCGGCAATGCTCGGTAATGAAGACGTGGTTGGTAGTTATCCACTGCACTTGGCCTATGACCTACAACCACAGTATCCATAAACGGCCCAAAAACCCTGCGAGCCCACGTAACCTTCGTTACACCTTGTTTCCTTGGGAACTATGAAATGAATTCAACTGCTCAAAGAACCGCACATCCCATCCCAATCACCTTAAATGTGACGTCCCTAAGGGGGCTGTCCAAAAACCGAAACATGTTAGGCCAATGATAGAAAAGTACTGCAATGCCCAGTTTGATAGAACACCCGCAACCTTTTCATCCCTTCTCTCGACCGTGTTCTCTCGCACCCTCGTTCCATTAACTGCAAATACGACAATTCCATCACCTGATCCCAGCCGCCTCCATGACATTCATTCCAAACTGCTGAACTATTCTTTCGAATTTAACCATCTCTGTGTGTCTGTGGTTCCCACAAAATTTATTAGATTTCTGTAGAGTTTGTTCCTGGCTCGCGCGTTGCCACCATCTCACTCTTCTAAAGACCTATTATGCCAGACTCCAAAACAGCAACACCGGTGAGTTTCGCTGAGCACCATGTTTCTGTGATTCCTGTTAACGCTTATCCGCTTTGCTAAGCCTTCCACTTCGTCATCCCCACTAACAAGTTTTGCGACCCTGGCCATGAGCCCAAGAGTAAGACCACCAGGTCTTAGCGGTGGTTTTATGTTTTAGTTCAACATGACCAGCTGGATGACGCTAATTCTGCTACTTCATCTGATCTGATCTTCTGGTTCGTCATTCTTCACAGTTACATTTACGTGTCCTTTTTAGGCAGAAAAGCCCCTTGTTTTGCCCTCCCTCACTTTGTTCTTTTGCCCGCCACCTTCAAATCCTAACGACCCGAACTTGCTCGACAATTGTGACTACCCGGTCACCCACATACTTGACTGCTCAGCTCACAGTCGCTCACTGGATCATTAGACTTGTCTTTTTGATACTCAAAAACATGTTACATTAAGGTGACTCATCATACATCGATTTTCTGTACTGTCTAGTGAGCGTAGCAACAACTCATGGGCTAACACACTCATGTACACGCAAATGGACCTACATATAGGGAAACCGAACACAGTCAGCACACACAGACTCGCGCGCGTGCAGGGAGCAAGGAGACAACCCCAAGTCCACGGACAATTACAGAATACGTGTAGCAGCCAAACTGCGGAGAAAACATGTTCCCGCCGCCCGGACTTTCACCAAGGGACTTCACATACGATAAGTTTCCTTTTGACTTTCTCCACATTTTATATTGACCTTTATTTTATAACGCTGCAACTCACTTCTGTAAACTACTTTCAACCACTGTGAAGACTGTTATTAGCGCATATACCTTCTGAATTCTATTATGGCCATCATCAAAAGAGCATTAATATGGTCGCTCCAAGAACGCATGGTAACTGTGCTTTCCTGCCCGTGCCGGTTTAGTGGTGATCATGCTTATATCGGATGATAACCCCTCTGGTGCTGTCTCTTTTACTAACCACAAGCGTACACAATCCTCGCAAGTCGTGCTTTTATTCTCACTGTAACATTACTGACATAGCTGACGGTATGACACCCACAAGTTGAGAATAAACACTATTATTATTAGTAACATGATTGCCACTGGCTACTATCATTGCAGGCAGTTCTCAATTCTCTGCACAGACTCAGCGCTACTATGACCGAAGTGGCTTGCGCTTGACTGCAAAAGCTAGCTTTCCATAACCGCCTCTACCTAATCCAAAGACCAACTGCTCAATGCTACAAAAATGAACCTTTTTAGTCTATACAGACCAAGCAGGCCACGTGCTTCTATGGCCTCCACCTCCCCCTACACCACCCGCGGTCCACTAAGGAATGCAAGAGCACTGATGAAGCATCCGACTGCGGGAGCCCATAAGTTTCCATCATCAAATACCACTCGTACACTTTTCAATCACGCCCCGTCCTGGTCGTGTCCGGTCCCCGGCCGCCAAAGCCAATACCTGGGTTGATGTGGTTTGCTCATCTTCCCAATATTCTCATACTGGCTTTTGTTCGACTACTCAATACCTTTCAACAACCCGGCGCTGATTAGTACCGCAACTGCAGAAGAACCTGTCCATCCGCTTTAGCTTCCACTCAAATTTTTAAATGCATTATTCCATCTTTCATTTCCACGTGTGGCAACCTTCCTGTGTCATCCAACACTCCCATGACTGCCTCGACGGTACCAGAAAATCTCACCGTCAAAGCAGCAGCCATCGAATTTCCTCAACCTCAACTTTAAATAGCTTCTAAAGTGCTCCCCGGACTCTGAAGTCTGTTGTGAAAATCTACTACCGTATCTCAGTCCGCCAAATAAACCACTTAATTGTAATTGGCAAACCTTACCGTACTTTAGTGTCTATCTGAACGCACCATCAGCTCTTCAAACCGATCACGCCACATACCTCATGAAACCAGAAACCCAAACATGACCTTTGTCTAGCTGTGCCCTTATGGTGACCAGCTTTCATTAGTACTTTCTTTGTAACTTGTCATTACTCAAATTGTGTTACTTTCTATCTCTCAATAAAATCTCAGCTTATTCCTCTTCACTTCATACCGAATAACTTTTGTTCAAATGAACACAAAAAAATATGACACAATACAAATTCTGTAGCTCTTGAAAGGCGTGTTCTCTTCTTGCTCTGTCGAATTACGCTGGCAGCGAATTAACGAGCGGTGATCTACCTTTCAGACTACGACGGGATAGAAAGTACCTAGGAATATATCAAGGATGATTCCAGGAGGGAGATCGATTTGGATTTATTGTGGTGGTAATAAGTAACTGTACCAAAGAACTGTGAGTTGTATCATCTCGCCTATTTTTTCTCACTTGATTTCACTACTTTGAACTGGTATTTGCTCACGATATCCACTACACCCTCTTCTATGCGCGCACTGCTTATCGCCAGTCACTTCAGCGGAGACAAGTGTAACTGCGACGGTTAATTGTGTAGCTGAGGAGCCCAAACCAGTGTGCCTCACAGGCGTACGCGGACAATTATATAGGTCAGGTCGATCAATGGAAATGGGTAATAAGCCCATATCTTCGATTAAATATTCCTACTGGGAGCGCGTTTGGTGGGATAAACTGAAAGGGGGAAAAAGCATTTGGAATTTGGAACGGAAACGCGAATCAAAAGGTTGTGGTGATATTGACATTCAATGCAAAGCAACCTCCACAAAAAGCAGTGTTGTACCAAAGACAGGCGAACAAGCTCATCCAACTTGTCACGTCTGACGAACGTAATACAATAAAACATTGTTTTACAAGCCATCCGGGTGGAATTCACATTGGATAATTTGTAGATGTTGTATCCCATTTGAAGAACACTGCGATGCGTTAAAATTTGCTAATATCTGCTTTCGTGCTTTGTCTCGTGGAGCGGTAGCAAAATGCAAATAGGCGTTCGTCGGTGACCTTGAAACTTCGCCTACTTAAACAAAATGCCATGAGCAACGTAACGTTAAAGTGTGCAACTAAATTAGACTAGCTTTCCCTTAAAATTCGAGGCTAAGAAAACCTCATAGTTTCGAAGAAATCGATTTCGACTTACTCTCGTGGAGTGGCGTCACAGTAGTAGATATCCGGTCCCAAATTGAAAAGCATGCCAGAAAATTAGGAATCAAGTTTCAGGCAAACTCAAGTGAGAATATTAAGCGTCCTTTTTGTTTTGAGCATGCATAGAGGCAACTGCTGTATTTTGACACAAAGCTTCGCATTTAGATCTCTAAGAGTTCCGATGAGAATTCATTGAGCCGGATTAGGATCAGTTCTTGAAGAACATGCACCATCACGGCATCACATTTCGCCGTCGAAGTTGTTCATTTGACCTTGAGTTCGATTACAAATAGTTATCTTTTGTTGGGGCAATTATCTAAAGTGTGTTCTCCTGCGAGGGGAATCAGATAACTCAATATGACAAATGCAGATTGATGCGGCCATGCTGAATACATTCAATCGGAAGTCATGTAATGGACCTTAAATGTTGCTGCGTTAGGCGCTCAAAGCCTTGTGCTCGGAGGCAAAATGGTCAACATGCAGCTGTACACAAAATGTGAAAATAGTTTTACCACAAGAGGCGAATATTTCGATCAGTCTTGTACGAAATCCATACACAAGCAGGCAGTTTGATTGCTCAATTGCCCAAAGGTCAGAAGATGCAATCTTTCAAATTGAATTTACATACAGGCCAGGTGATCAGCTGTCAAAGGCGTAGGATCTTTGTAAGTAGCGACCGCATTTTGTTACCAGACAAATATGCTTGACACCAGCAACCTAGTTGGTGCATCAACGGCGAAAACGAGTGAGTGTCTCCCTTTTATATCATATCGTTTTTCAAGATTTTGCGGGCACGTGGTGAGCTGACACGTTTCAGTGAGGATGTGCTACAGAATTTTGCACTTTGTGTCACAATCGCTTCCTCGATACACTTGCTATTAATCTCCTACTTTACTTTCAATAAGCGCGGGTTTTGTCATCCTAGTGATGGTCGCCCTGGTTGGTGGCTATCATTATTCTCGGCTTACCGGAAACAATCTTGTGTATGTGTTTGGGGGCAGCAGATGCCGTACGTGAGTGCAAAATAATTAGTGTAAATAGGTGGTCTCATGTGCAGCTTTATGCTTGTATGCTCAGTCAAGGCACCTTTTGGGCGGTGTTTGACTAACTGGCCCACAGAGGTGTAATAGATAGGACATACACTTGGTATAGTTGACAACGCTTTCTGAAGGTCAATCTTAGGACATATACTTTTGACATCCTTTTCAACGATAGTAGGTTCTTGCTGTTTTCTCAGCCCACAGGTAGTGTTCGGTTGGAATAAAAATGAAAGGGGAGCGCTCAAATGTTATGTGGAGATGCTGCTTATTCGCATTGGATAAACGAAACACGACGCAGGGTCCATTATACACTAGATGCACCAAAGCTGACCTTGAGAACACAAACGATAGTGTGGTGTTTATGACAAACTTACTTCGGTTTACAGTAAACTTTCTGTTTATTGTGAATGCGCACATACTCTAGCTAGTAGAAGCCGGTATGAGCAGTTGTATATTCATTTACCGTTCCCTCAATATACTGTTCGAATCAAGAAATTTATTCCAATCCAAATTTGGGGTAAGGACCTCAAGCCAACCGTTCCGCAGCCACCTTCTATGTGCTTGGAAGGAAGCGATTGTCCCGCCAATCTACAAAACTGGGGATCGACTTATCGCCTGGCAGCCAAAGCTTATTAGCCTCACTGGAGTGCCATGAAAGGTGATGGAACGCAGTATGAAGTGAGCCATCAGTGTTCACCTTACTACCATTAACTTGATATCTCCAGCTCAATGCGGATGTCTCCAAAGCCGTTCTTGCGTGACGAACACCCAAGCCAAGGACGAAGAACTCATATCGGATGTCATATTGCTCGATTTCTCAAAAGCATTTGATCGGGTCCCACACGTCCCGCTGCTCCATGGACTCGAGTTTTACAGGATTCCAGGGACGATCCTACACTGGATTGGGTAGTTTTTTTCAGACAAAACATTCCGAGTAAAAGCAGGCTCGACTTGCTCTTCACCTGCGCCGGTCTTCATTGGAATTCCTCAAGGATCCGTTGTGATACCACTGCTGTTTCTGCTATACATCAACAGGCGCCCGTTAGCCGCACAATGCCCTCAGCTGCAAATCTGTACGCTTTTTGCGCATAACTGTTGCATTCTTTTGCGTATGTGCTCAAACCAAAAATCATTCCAATTTACGTCATATATTTTCAGCTCACCAATTTTCATTGCTCACTGAAGCAGTCATACCTCTGGTGGGAAAGCTTGGTGGAATAATTTCCCAGCATTGCTACGGCCCAGGGATGCCTAAATGGGGCTCAAAAGTTTGGACTGGTACTTTAAACTCAGTTGCCCGATTGTTTAAATTCATCAGGGATACGTCATAGCCGTCGAAAATTTAATTCCATTGTGCGAATATTGAGCTCTCACGTCAACATCTTCCAGATGTTCTTTCAAGTTCAGGTCTACTTTCTGCGGACGACTTGAAATCGCGGCATTCTAGTGCCAGTGCCTTCCAAATGGATGTGGACGCTACAAAGTGGTGTCGTTACGCTGATTGAATGAATGGATGGCGAGAAATGCATCCGTATGTCATCCGGAGGAGACTCAGCGAGCGCCTTTATCGTGCATGATGGCAATGGACCGGAAAGCATCACCAGAATATGTCAAAAAGGATGTGGTTTTCCGTTTTTTTTCAAACATGTCCTCATTGCACTATGGGAAATCCTCCCAAAAGGCTGTTCTGCAGATGATTTGGTGCACCTTCTTCTGCATTACTCGCATGGACTTCAAAATACTCTATGGGGCTTACGTCAGGCCACTTCTTGAATATGCCAACCAGTCTGTCTACTCAGGGCGCATGAAGGACGTGAGCGTCTCTGGCGAGCTGCTACGAAAATGTTTGCAAGCCTTAAATCCGTGGAATATGAAACGCGCCTAGTAGTGCATGACCTCATTCCCCCTGAGTATTTTCGCCTCCGAGGAGGCCTAATTCTTACTTATGCGCTGTTTTAACAAGGCTTGGTTAACATGTTTTTCACTGATGACCCAGCAAACACATCGCGGAGACATGATATAAGTTTTTAAAGCTCAGAGTACACACTTCGATTAGGAAAAAATGTTCTCATTCTTGGTTGCTGCGTAGAATGACCTTCCCACGACGAGTGCCCACGCTTCATCTAGTACCCAGTTCAAGGCTCCATTAAACATTTTTTAGGCGAGGTCTCACGCTGGCAAGCTTACTGCCCCGCGCCGAGAACGTGAAGAACAGTGTTACACCCATTTCTTGCTTGTGCCTTCCAGGTGAACTTAAACCTCTCTTGTTGGCATACGCGATCGAGTTACGTCACGTCGGCCGTTACAAAAGACTCCCTTGCCAGGAGTCATCTGTGAAGCAGGATCGCTGTACCACCGAACCAGCCCACGGAACCGGAAAATATCGATTGCTCTGAATATTCACGCCCCAAATGTAAAAAACGGTACTGGCTGTCCTGATATGCTTAAGTCCCTGCAAACCATATTGTGAAAACGATTTGTACTCTCGGTTTACAGAAATTCCAACGGAAAATTCCAGCAGCTGGCAATCCTAGTGTTTTATTTCTACCCACTAACACAACACAGTGAAGTCAGACATACTGTAAAACATCATGTTATGTTCCGGAGAAAATGAACGGGTTTTCCAAATAATTGATGCTAACTGTAGACTGCGAATCAGCCAAATAGCATGTTAACAGCTTAGTGCTGTGATGTTAAAGGATACTACCATGAGCTAAATCTGCGTGGTTTTTTCGTAACGATAAGGATTTACACCTTTGTAAGGAACTTCGCATCACTTGCATTTAGTTTGAACACTACTACGTACATTGCTCAGCTCGGCTAAATTTGTTTTTTTTCACGCACTCAGCTACCGCGCATTCAACAGCTTGCTGTACGTACCCAGTCGGTACACTATTGCATCACGCCTCCTTTGTGGGTGTTGTTGTCGTTGTGAATGCCGATGTCCCAGTAACCGGTCTTGGCGGTTCTGGCTTAGTTTTGGTTTCAGACGATCAAAAACGGTAGACTTTGGAATAGGCTCATCAAACTTCTACAAACCGATGGGCTCTCTGTGCAAAAATTAAAAAAAAACTAGTGAAGTGGGCTTAAAATCCTACGAACTGTTTGAGTGAGCAAAACACCACGATAAGTTGCCTTTTGTGCATCAACCAGGAAATGCTCACCTCAGGTGCGCTGGCTACCTTGGTTGCCTAGCACCCACAAACGCGTTTCTCAATAAACAAGGCCAAAAGTCAGGTGACCTTTGTAGCTATTGCTCAGATAACCCTCCGTACATAATTGCTTATGTCATTAAATCAATTCAAGAGTCCTCCAACACTCAAACGTTTAGTTTAGTTTATATTAGCTGCCGTAATTTGAAGCTCTGTTGCGATGGTGAACCCCGGTGCTGTCTCAAAACTCACTTGCAGTTTTTGGACGGCTGATGTCGTATTCTGCGCTATATATGAATGATTAGCTAAACGGAATGTGTTATATGGAATTCATAGTGGCAAACGAGAGAATAAGTAGATTGGTATGTGCAATACTATTTCTACTTTTTTCAAGTTGCTACTCGAAACAGAGTAAGACAAACAGTTTGGTTGCAACCACAATTACTAGGTATAGGATTGATCAGCGTAAGTGCCTATCTGTGTTCCTGAAATTACAAGAGCTCCATACCCTTTGGAATTCTCCATCAGTTTCCGTGGCAACCCACCTGCGGTGATCAAACCACATCGTCTCTGGTTGCATTCATATTCACTGTAACGGAAAACAGGGATCTAGAAATAATCAATAGTCCGATCACCTGATCCGCCTAGAATACGTGAAGTCACAGAAACCCCAACCCATTCGTGCGGTTTTGGTGTCAGTGGACATTATCCAGTCAACCACTTGTTTTTGCGTGTCCACAGCACTCAGCTATTCCTTACATCTGAATGTGCACGCTACATGGACGACCACTAATCCGGTCAATTGACCGTACCCGTGCGTCAAGACCGCCATCATATGTTTCCAACGTGCGCAGCCGAGTGATGCCTTCAAGGATTTCTCCGGCAAAGGAGCGAACGTGATGCGTGACAACAGGCATCCCAGAGCTGTGATCTTTTGCCATTCTTGGAAGACCCGCCAATTCATATGCATCCAATGCAGAGTCCCCACACCAGAAGTGTTGGCGAGTGGAATGCCCAACAATAGAGAAACCCGGTTTTTCAAACCACGCAGGATCCAAAGATCATTCAGCCCAAAGTGGTGCTGCAGCAACTGGCTGTATCACGTGCAAAAGCCTAGTTATTTGAAACAGCTACTTACAAATAGTCACAGTGGTTTCGTGCAAAGCGCCACGAGTACAATAGCGAATCGCTTTTGCCGAATGATACTCACGTAACGAGTCCTTCAACCAGCCACTTTTGTGGTGATTGACCTGGTAAGGATGATCAAACTGAAAATGAATAAATGAGTAAAGAGTGACCATCACAACGTGACCACGCCAACGCTGCGTGCAAACTACGCCAGCTTGTAAAGCTACAAGGTAGAAGTGACATTAGGTCGTCGAGAAGGGAGTTGATTTGCTTCTCTCTTGGGCTTCCTATTTCAAAGAGTTATTTCATTCCCTTTTACAACGTTCCACCATATCGCTTGTCGTTCACCGGTGGTAGCTTTTCGTAGCTTCCAAGTCACTGGCGAATAGGTTCTCAAATTAACAGGAGGATCTACGGTACTCCCTGGAAGCGTTGTCGTCAGTTCTGGACAGTCTAATATTTTCTTTTGGCTCACTCTCATCTGACTCTTTGGCTTGAGTGGATAACATCGTGGACTGCAGCGCCTCGCATTAGATTACCACGTAGATACCTTCAACGTGGATACCGACTAACATCCTGCTAGTCTACGCGAATGTTTTGCGATAAGTACAGACGTAGAAAAAGAAGCTTTAACCATAAAGTGTGCTACGCAATAAAGTGCAAGGACCATCTGTACTCAGTGTGAATAACATTCTTTTTCCTGTGGGTTATCTACTACCGACCAAAATATCCCTCGCCATTCATACAGCAAGTACATACTCTGTCATGACTTAATCATCAGGTATCTTACAGAAACAAACCTTCCAAAGTTACAACCAGCCAGGGACAATTGGTGAAATCTTTTGTCTGCTATCTTCTGACCCGTACAGTGCATTTGTACTTCTTTCCAACTAGGGCCTAATTCGAAAGTCACCTCGGTTTACAATTAAAAAGAGAATAAGTTGACTTGGTCCATGTGTTGTACTACGAGGATGCAATTGTAACTGAGACGTACTCATCACCTAGCACGGAGGGACCTTATATAGGGTTGGTTTTTCTCCCCAAGTACCGCTGCTCCGTAAGTCACCATCAGTATATAGGAGGTTTTCCACGATGGCTAGTTAAATTTGTAATTTATGCAAACAAATACGGTAAAATCTTTTGGTCGGCACGTCTGAAAAACCCCAGTAACCTATCTGAGAAACGCACGACCGTTGGGTTACTCCTTGTTTTTGTTGGACAGTTAGAAAAGCTGTTCCGTTCACTCTTGTTTCTTGTTGCAATTGCCATTTAAGAATAGGCAATGGGTGGTAATTTCACAATGATTGCATTCCATACCAGTTTCTAAGTCCCAAAACCGACTGACCGCCGTTTCAATGGGCGTTCCAAGGCTAGTCAGGTGATGAGGATCGATAAGTTTTCAATCATCATAGGTTGGAAGCCATGTGAAGAACAAAACTCGGTATAAATCTTGAACGAAGACCCTTACGACAAATAGGGTGGTTGCGCAACAGGCAGCCGACACAACAGCTAACCCAATCCAGTAAAATGGTACCACTGTTTAAGATCGCAAACCAACAGGAAACCAGAAATTCGGATTAGTTGAATATCAAGGTGGACCTTAAGGTATCATCTGGGTGCGCTTGGAACAAGCCACTGAATTGTGCTGTCTGGACCTGAACAATTTTCCGGGATGTTTCTAGTGCGATTAGAACTTCATATACGCAATAATTCATTGTGACGATTTGGAAACGTGACAATGTGGCATTTCACTGGACTCTCACCTGATTGACCCTGACACCCCCTGTTCTACAAAGAAATGGAATAGGGTGCGGTGTTTTGATACGGGGAAAGCACAACTGCGTTCGGTTTTTTTCGCCGGCAAATCGACCCATCAACTCCAGGATAAGTACTGTTTCACAAACAGTATAAGACTAATTTCTTGTAGGTACCTCGTGGTGAAAAAAAAATCCCAAAATACAGGCATTCATTGCTTGAAGGGCAATTCATGCCTGAATTTGCTTTTAAGTTTCGGAATTCGCCATTTCGATGGACCCTTGCATGTGGATACCATAGGATCCGCCGGATATTATCCAGAGGGTCGATACGACAGTTTACGCAATTCTCATAGTGCTCAACAGAATCCCGACTAAGACGGTCATCGAAGCAGCAGTTGAGTAACTTGCTACAAAACGGCTTACCAGGCTCATCTGTAAATTTCTCTGCGGTCAGATTGGCGGTGGCATCCTCGCTTACTACGTCTGTCACGGTTCTAGCCACCAACTTAACAATCTGCAAAATAAATCTCCCAAACATGTCCATCTCGTACGAAAACGATTCCCAGCACGTTGGTCGTGAGTGATACCCTGCCGTTCGGAACGGATATTCATTCAATACTCCACCCCAGCCCAAATACTGTGCACACGAGTGGGCTGTAGACGGGCGACGACCAAGCCATTTTGTCTCCAAATACCAGTGAAAGGAAGAGACGCGAAGCGGCGTCATGAGAAGACATACTACTCGCATGCTGCATCAGTAGTATCCACCTTTACACGAAGTGCCGTAGAAATTCGAATTCAGATGGTAACGCTGCCTGGATGTTTAGCAGTGAGCAGGAAACATCATTGCATCGACCAGACACGCAAGAACTCCAACACCAGACACATGGACTAGCACACAACATCAAGACGTACGCATCCGGCCTCCAGTCACTGGCAAACCTATACACCCAGCTTGAATGACTAGGTCGCAGTTTCCACCGTGTGAAACTTGTAAATCCAACGGCTTAACGATCCCACTCGGATCGTCCAATACTTTGGAGATCAGACACAAATCGATAAGTGGAAGGGTTCAAGTGCCGCCCGTAGCATGCCGGACAACTAGCTGATTGTTTTTCTACCCAATAACAGATGAGAAACAAAAGGTTTAACCAAGGTCTAATCAAGGTTTAACCAAAAACCCCATGCTTTCTAGACTGGTGCTTTAGAACACGAAAGTCTAAAGTACACTAGTCTAACAAATGCTGTAATATCAACGTATTGAGCTGCCGAGCGTTCGAGAGGGGGGAAGTAAAAAAAAGGATGATATACATGATTATTAATGTACCAACAGGTTACTGCATGATGTATACTACAGGCATGAGGAGAAGCAAAACAGGTGAATACAGCCACGGTAAAAAGTGTCGCACAGAAAAATAACATACACACACATGAATATCGATTGAGAGCAACGGAAGATAGGATATGGATGCACACAGCCCCGTGGTTACACAAGTGAAGGAAGTGCTGCAATACAATATAGACAAATATCGGTGGACGGAAGAAAGCATAAGCGGAACGATCGATTAGGATCGTGTAGTGAGAGGGTAAAACGACCGGAAAACCAAAATATCGTGAGGCAGCATTCAAAGTCGAACAACAGCACAACCAGGAGGCTAAGACGAGCGAGAGGCCGGCGTGACAAGTGTGTGGATGGCGAGGTGTCGATATACAGTTGTCAACGTCCGAGGAATGGCGGTATTCTGACTGCAAGTAGATGCCATTAACCACACCATCCAACACAAATTGTGTTCAATCGTCTTGAGACATGCAACCACAACGGCGAGCCACCGCAAAGCGAACACGGTCCAATCTACCGCAATCCAAGTAACACAAAAAGCAAACGCCAATCAGTTCCGGAACTCGTGTGCGCCCGAGGCGGGAACGTGCGGTGTGCGTGTGCAAAGTGTCGACAATCACTCAAGACGACCACCCCAGAACCTTACTGTACTCTTCAGCACTCCTTGGGAAGTGTGGGCTTCACAAAAACATTTCAAGGGTGGGTAAAGGAACGTACAACAACAGAGTTATAGGTAGACGGCCAATGTGCGAATTACAGATGCAAACTGGTGTGAACAAAATGGGCCGTTACCCGGAGTTTAGAGGAATGGACAAATGACAAAGAAAACTAGGCGCCACAACGGGATAGAAAGTACGTTTGAAGAGTGGCCACATGGGACCTTATTTGGCAGCGCGAATGTGTATGTGCTAATCCATCAAGTAAAAAAGATACAAAGCAATCATTCGTGTTAAGGTGAAACGCTCAGCGTGAAGAGATCTTCTACATCATGTCACGGAAATGATGATGAATCAGAGGTTCGAGGATTTTGGCACGGTAGGGAGGGAGAAAACAGGCGACGACAGTGAAAGAGGGGTATTGGGAACACAAAAAGATTAAAGCATAAATATAGGCAATTTCAGTGGCAACGGTGTTTAAATGCGGTGATCCTGCTGACCCGGGAATGTTCTCGAGTGGGACGGACTTAGGCGAAGTACATGACACGCAAAGTCTCTGGATGCACAGTCACGGCCCGCATCATTGCCGTTGGCGTACGCTCATCAGAGTTACCCGATTTTTGGCTGCCTTCACCGCTAGAGACGAAAAGAGAAAAAAAACCGATACCCGGTTAAAAGAGAAAGTTTGGAGAAAATTAGGTACCGGCACACAAACGGGCAACTACTCCGCTTAAAACAACCTATCGTTCCTGTGCATCTATCTCTCACGTACAAAGTTCATCACATTATTCAAGCAAGCGTTCGCCCATTAATTTCGTGAAAATCTAAAAACAGCGCCGATGGATGTCACTACAACACGATCAAGAAGTGTTGTGAAAATGTCGACCGGCAGGAAGTAACCGGTGGCTGCATCTGAGCACGGGAACCAGTAGGAAAAAAGTACAAACCGAGGAAGGAAGACAGGCTAAGGCAAACCTAGCAGTGTCATCATCGAAGACAGCAACATCCGTGTTGGCATTGATGCTTCACTGCCGTACAACCCTAAGGTTCGTCTAGTCTCATGTATATATATATATAATTATATTAAAAGCCCT
>NW_008751691.1:999732-1019326 GCF_000715545.1 Opisthorchis viverrini | reverse complement strand
CCGATCTCAATTATATTAAAAGCCCTCCAGTGGAAAGAACAGGAAAAGAGTGGGTGGGGGAGGGGACCTAGTGCTGGCCTATGTCAAGCATACCGAGGAGCCTGCACCTCCAACCGCTCAATCAGACAATCTGGAAAGAAACTGACACAACGAACGCCACTGACATCGATTAGCTGCCATTTCTTGCAACGTTTCCAGCCAAAATAGACGGGGCCACGGAGACCCCATCCTGGAAGTCGCACAACACCAACAACACCCAAACTCTTCGTAATCTCTTTCACGCCTTTCTGCCAAGTCATGTGCTGTCCACTTCGCGGCTTGCGCCATCCTGAAGGAGGCACGGAGAATAACACCCGTCTCGGTAGACGGTGTTTCGGCATGCGTAGCACATGACCGAATCATCGCAGTCGATGACGCTGGATGTTTTCCCGGATTGAGGTGCCCAACAGTGTAGACTGCCCATGAGCTGATCGGTTCTTGGAGAACAGTGTAAAAATGGATGACTGCATAGAACTACGATTCGGAGAAACGCGGGATCGCCAGGCCAAGAAGAAACAAGTCCACCCTATGAGTAATCACACCTATTAACATCAGAAAAAGCTATTTGTGGTTCAGCTGACGGAAAAGTGCACACAGCAAAGATATGACAAAGTGATTTTCAACGAAATGTGAGCAAATTGAGTTTGGGGAATAGCATCAACGCGAAGCCACTAAAAGACATACCTGTCGATTTCTTTCTCAACCAGATGGTACCTGGCACGGAAAGCGACCAGATGCGCATAGTAGGCTGGAGCCGGGATGGACACAGATCGGGTGCACCGCACATAGGTGTGGCACAACTGGTACGTCAGATTTTGGATATCATCCGCACTGAAGCTGTCGGGGGAAGATGCGAAACGGTGATGTTAATAAAAGCCCAAAAAGCGCAAGGATTACACGACTTGCTCAGATAAAACAGAGAATGGGCGTTTCTAGTGTTGAATTTGGCAGAGATACTATATCTACGAATCGCGTGGCAGCGGTTTAATGGTATAAGTGCTGGACATATCCCCTGAAAATCGGAGCTTTGGCAGATTTCTAAATCCCAACCGCAAGATGAAAAATCAACCAGCCGTATCATCCAACCAGTTCATAGATCTCATAGTTCCAGAAGGAAAGGGGGAGATGAGATAATAATAGTAATAAATATAAGCGTTCAGCTGTAGCACCCTTTCGGTGCCTAGCTGCCAGGCCACCCGAAGGAGGCACGAGGGCAGGGATATTGTCAGGTCGCCCAAGTCTAGACAGGGGAAGTCGAATGGCAGAGGTCGGGTTCGAACCACGGACCTTCCGGTCAGTAAATTCGCGCTCTAACCACTTGAGCCACCTCAAGCTGAGATACTTCCAGTTTACCCACGTCTAGACGGCAGCACGAAGGAATCACGGGGAATTCCAACTGCCAACATCACACGTCTGCAGACTACCTTGTAGGTCATACTGAGGGGAACACGGTGATGAGTGCACAGCTATGTACAAGCGGAGGCTCGACGAACCTCGCAGCATTCATGAGATGTCACTCACAAAAACATACACCAATCATGCGGAGATCACGCAACAGTTTAGACACCTTTGAATACTTACCGGTTGTCATCCCACAACACGTGATAGTGACTGGGACGGGAGGTTCCCTGGATGCCCGCGTGACTGCACAGGTAGAAATCGAATTCAGTCGGATGCGTAATCACCTGGTCCACCGTTGTGCCGGCGGGGATGTTGCCAGATTTACCCATTTGATCCTTTTTATCTGCACAAAACAGTCGAGTATGGTGGCGTTTTTGAACCACGATGAAAGTGATTCCGGGCTGATAACCCAGTTCGAGTTTGACGCAGGCTTCGCGAATTGCACGGAGTTCATGGTTGAGAACCTAGCGGAACGAAGGTTACACAGGAGTGAATGGACACAGGCCAGCGGTAGCTAGAAATGCACTTCAGAAAATTGTACGAACGGGAAGATGAAAAAGATTGCGGCCGAAATAATTGATCGTACACATAAACAACCGGAACTGCGGGCGCGATTGAAAGCGCATTAGGACCCACGGAATTTGTCAATAATTGTAGTCTGTAGGCAGACGCAAAGATCATGTGCATCCCAGATCGCTGTTGAAGGTCACCAAAGGGTCACATGACAAAGGTCTGTTTGTCGCCTATCTTAAGGTGTGAGTAGTGGTTACGATGTGCATATACCTACGGCCTATTCAGCTACGTTTCCAGGATAAAACCAGGGTTAAGCCCGCACCATCCTGCAATCAAAAGGGTTGGGCAGACAAGAGGTACTCTTCAACCGTATAGCGCAGTGTTTCAGAAAAATGTTCAAATGTCTCCTTTTTGTAGAGAGACTGGGACGACTCGATCGATACTGAAAGGCCGGCTGCAGTAGTTCGATAACGTTAATTCTGCAATGCTATGCGACTTTAAGTCACTTCTGAAGCACTCTTGAATCGAACCGATACGAAATTAAGGTGACTGAACAATCTCAGTGAACTTGCGTCTAACATAGTACCATAGATAATGCTCTTTATGCAGAAGAGAAGGTTGGAGATAACTGATCGAACAAACCAAAAAAGAAACAGCAGACCGATTTCAAAGCCACCGGGATCGCTCCACAGTACCCCGCGCTTGGTACCAACTAATTTTCCATGCCTAGTTACCACTTTGGACGATTGCTATTTCAAACAAGCTACTTCGAAATGCAAACGCAATAAGCAAGGTGCTCTAAAAATTACACCATTCGGGATTTTTGGCTGTAACAAAAAACCGTGGTTTTTATGGACTAGCGAATAGGAATCTCCTGTCCAGAACAAACCACCTTGATCAAATCCCATGGGAGGTTGGTCCGCATTAGAGGGAACTATACACTAGATGGTCTCGGATTAAGCGAACGACGCGCGGGAATGAGCACTCAGCTAGTTGACACGACCGGGGCATTAAAGCGCCTGTATCAACGATTGATTTCGTTGGATCAGCCAATGATTGTAAACGAGAGGGATAAAACATTCAACAGAGACGAAATCGCTGGCCAATTTATTTAGTTTTGGTCACAGATCCCATCTTCCTGGATGGGAGTAGAGGGAATGGCTTTATACAAAACCTGTGGCAAACACTGGGGAGTTTACTCATTCGAGATGTTGCTTAGTGGGAGCTGAACTCTCCCGCATGGCGAAACAACAGAAGGACAATCTGTGGCCTCCATCACCACCCCCCTGCAAGGCAGACTGACGGTGTCTATATAGGCTCTCCAGTATCACCCACAACAGCTAATCTTTTCTTGCACAGTGTTGAAACTTAGCCTCACGTGACTTCGCCTATCCACCATGCAATTGGCTAAAGTAAGTTGACAACGAATGCGCGACTATGTATCAACCACAAAACAGTAAGCTTTCTCAAACTTTTCAAACAAACAATGAGTAGTACGAGAACCACCATGGGAAGTGAGCGCGAACGAATAAAAATGAAGTTTCTAGGCTACATGTTATCTGTTAACACCAACCAGACAGACAGTCAGGCGAATCCATGCGTGAATCACGGAGCACAAACGGCAATGTTCACTTTCCTCCAAAAAGTCCAACTGAATTTAATAAAATTGAACGCGAATCAGCCATCGAACTCTACGCATTCGACTTCAGTGGAACATGCAGATTGTAGGCAGGTTTCAGGTCAGATGTGTGTTGAGGCCCTAGAGATCAGCACACATTCGAACTACGTCAGCCGTAACGATGAAGCCAGCAATGGACTTACTGCACACTCTAGTGGCCAGACGTCAAGCAGGAGTCCGAACAATGACACATCACATCTGATGCAAGGATGAACGAAGGCACATCCTAGCCAAAGTACGCGTAACCACGAGTATACGCACACACAATTACAAACAAACTCATACAAATGCCGGTCGCATATGACTGCCAGGTGACCTCAGGAACACACCCATAAGAGGACACATGATGGCGGACCCGTATTCGATTGATTGGAGAAGTCTTGGAACGTCTCTCACAGAACCCGAAAGGTTCTTATTTAACTAGACTATTTTTACTATAAAACTTTCCATATAATAGCAGACTTACATTGAGAAACTGTCCTTCACTAACACCGTCACGATAGTAGATAATTCGAGTCGGTTTGAAACGGGTGGCCCGGTAAAATTGAAGCAACAGATCCTTGACCATAGGATAGAGGTCTTGGATGATTTCCTGGCGATGAGGTTGCACGCGGACAGTGGCAGAATAACGACTTGGGTGCGCGTCCATGCTAGCCACGACGGCAGCGATACTAGGCTTGGTTTTATCTCCCGCCGGCGGGTGAGTCACATCGGCGCCGAGGAAGATAACTGGTTCCCGAAAAACAGCAGGTCGGACACTAGGCACAATGATCGAATTGATACCGCCTAGTTTCACGTTAATTTTTAAGCAGAGATTAGACAGCGTTTGTGGCGATGTTTTGTTCACGTTTTTTGACTGCACACATTGTGTTGCAAGTCCGAACATTATATCACCCACACGTTTGACTTCGGCTGCAGAGTAAAAACAGGAGAAGTGGATTAGGGACGGTAAGATGCATTACGCAAACACTTCATTAGGAGGATAACAGCGCATTGGGGTTAACTTACCGTATACGGGAGTTTTTCCGGGTAAAACAACAACAATAAGTTGAAGACCCGCATGAGTGTTTTTCAAGTAACGAAACATCGGTTCAACTTGGTCTTGTCCGGTTGCATACTTGCAGAAACATGGTTGGGCCAAAATAGGCATGCCCGCGTCGTTGGAGATCTTTTGAAGCTGCAGAGTAAACAGCCTGTGAAAGAATATGGAGAATAATTATTTCCTGTGAAAATTCATCCGTGACGTCACCACTAAAATCAACAAGAGGCCTGTAACCGCCAAGTAAACATGAAGTTTGAAGGTCTGGTACATAAGTATTTTATCACGCCAGCTAACTAAACACGATAAAACAGCATCGGAGAAGAAAAGCCACTGGTTCAACGTCAGCCACGAACTAGTGTCTAATCTGTTCGAAGGAGGATTCGTACACATTCAGTATTTTGCTGCGTTTTGTGCGCAACCACCGAACCAACGAAATGCATGACAGACTTCACCAATTAGTAAATCACACACCATGAAAACGAGGCGGGAGCAGATTGTCACAGAGGCTGCTCCGGTCTATGTGAGTCACCGCCGGGTCAGATCCAGCTAAGTAGCGGCCGCTTGTGCGCGTGCATCGAAAGCACGCAATGAACGGGATCAACAAAGGTTGACAAGTAGGATACCCCAACAATAATTAGCAGCGAGCTAACCCGTTAGAGTCCGTGTCTGTGTTGATGATTGATGCCAAAGGGGGAACTAGTACTAGCGACGAGCATAGGCCAAAAAACTATCCTTGTTATCTGAGAAACCACGTTGTGGCAGACATTGTTACTTGAATAAGTTTTGTCAAACGCGAAATTCACAACAGGGTGCAGTGCAAACATTCACCGGAAAACGCTCGGGATCATCGGACACAAGTGGTATCCTGGATAATCATTCAATAAAGGATAACGATTCAGTTGTAACACCCTTTCGGTGCCTAGCTGCCATGTCACCCGAAGAAGCATGAGGGCTGTAATACTGCCAGGTTGTCCAAGCCTAGACAGGGGAGGTCGAGAAGCAGGGGTCGGGTTCAAATCATGGGTCTTCCGGTTAGTAAATTCGCGCTCTAATTACTAAGCCATCTCGTCCCCTGGATAAATAAGTCTACCAGAGGTGTGGATGAGCCGACTGTCAGTCTGTAGCCGCACAAAGACATGAACTCAAAGATCGTAATGCCGTCTTGCACGCGCGATTTCTTGAGATTGCGTCCAATTTAATCTTCCTCATTATACACTTCAAACTTGTGAAATTCATTTGTGGGTAGTAGTTATCAGGCTATCTATGTTAGCATCATAATTTTGCGCGGAATAACTTTTGGAGGTGTAGTTCCTGGAACCTCATGGTGATGTTGTATCATTTGCGCGTCCGCTTCTAATTTCCTAACCAAACAGGTAGCAGCAGAAATTTCGGCTTTAATTTAATTGCAGAAGTGAACCTTCTTTTGATTCAACCACTTTGCAGGACACAAAGCACCGTAGGTTAAAACGTCATGCAAAATTTCTTGTATTCTGTGCCATTTAAAGTTACGCAGGACTTTGCATTTTTATGGCAGGTTGATGCACAAAATGTGGACGGTCCAGTCTGTGCAAATCGCAACAGTCGGTTTGATAAGAACCTTTTCCCATGTGGGTACACCGTGAAATGAAAATACAAGAAAAGGTGCCTGTTGTCACTAGCTGAATGGTTGTATCATCGTTACACTAAAAGTAATAAAACAGTCATGATATGGATCGAACTATTGACCAATGGGTTACAACCGAGATTAAGCTGAACAGCTTTTAGTGAGTGAGCAGACGAGTAACATGCTAAACCACGGTGAAAGGTCTAACGTTCTGGACAGTTTGCCATCCCACTGATAATCGGCCGTCAAGGTGGATAACTGCCATGTAGACAGAAAAATAAAGCGATTCAGTTGTCGCCCTCATGAAGAGGCCAACGAAAACTGGCTATTCATGGGGAATTGTTTTTTATTGAAGCTACGGGTGGTTGAATATACGTTCTCTCCTCCGGGACACAAGCGGGGCTCAATAAATGGGCTGATAAAGAGTAATGGATAACAACGAATATACTCAGACATTGAAGCTGACTACCTTTAGACCGTAAAGTGCCTTCCTGTCCTACGAGTTAGGTATCGCGAACAAAGTCACAGGAGAACGTACCGCAAAGAGTCCTCTCGTACTATGCGCTGGGGCGCGAAACAGGCAATAGCCCAAACCTTGATTTCGATACCCGAGAAGAACTGCTTGCCACGCATATCCCAGACACCCAGCTGTGGTGACGCCTGAGCCTTGGTTCGACCACCGTACTGGATCTTCGGTGCAGGTATGACACGACCTTGAATTTCGGCCATCCGTGTATTAACGTTGATTCCAAACATCTGCAGGTGCGGATCCGCGTTAAAGTTGGCGCGCTTGACCTAAAAAATAATTAGAAAAAAGAACGACGGATAGAAATTACACGAGAACCAATTAAATTCCATGATTTGTGGAAAGTAAACGGCAATAAAAATCTTGCTAAAGTAGTAAACAGCAAGTACTCAGTGCAGGACCTCGCACTAGTTTCGATAGTAGACCTAGAGTCCTATTGTAACGGTGGATACTACTGATGAGGGCTTGCGAGTAGTATGTTCCCTCGTAAATCCGCTTCGTGTCTCTTGAAAAGTGAGATCTATTACGGAGTTTGTGGAATCGTATTTGCTTCCATTTGAGCAACAGTCAATGAATATCCAGAAAAGTTCAGGAAGACGCGTTCGGGTGGAAGATGGATATTCAGTTTTTGTAAAACAAGATGCATGAGAGTTTTGCTCCCCTGTCCAATGATCTGTAACTGTTCAGTTAGCGTTTTCTAAATAACTCCGCAGCGAGGGCCATCTTTCACTATTACAAGCCTACTGGGAGCTTTGAGTAAAACTTTGAAACCCCCGTTTCTAAGGTGAACGCGTAAGATTTCGTCTTCGATTACGGAACACCTTCCCAATTATTGCGTTTAATTTGAAATAGCAAATGCAGAAAGTTCACAAAGTGCCACCTGGCTGGTGTTTACAGCGTTCAGGGAAACTTCTTTGATGACAACGTGGGATGTGATACTGAATAGAAGTCGCTGGTCCTCTCCTAGTCGTCTTCTTGAAAGACTGGTGATAGGTTGCTTTTTTGGTGGCCTTCACTGCGACAACGCACGTAAATACTAGTAAGGTTGTTGTGATTAGATGTGGGGACGATGGAGACTGGGGAGATATTGGGGAACGAGCTATTGGAGAACGAACGTATTTGGACATTATTGAGGACGAAACTTGGATCGGAATAATGAAATAAACAAATTGTTCAGCTGTAACAGCCCTTCGGTGTCTAGTTGCCACGCCACCAAAAGAAAGCACGAGGCTCGGTATAAAATCAGGTTGCCCGAGCCTAGACAGGAGCGGCCGAGATGTCGTGATTGGGCAAGAACCACGAACCTTCCGGTGTGCGCCCAAACAACTGAACTATGCCGAGCGAATGGCGGTACACCACCGCACACGAGCAAAAAGTGTCAGTGTACAACAGCATTACACCTAGTTGCGATATGTAATTCTACGCAGCCTACCAGATTATTGATCTCCTTCTCCCGGTCCGGAGCAGACCGTGCAGTCGCTTTGATCATGGTTGAAGTTTGCATATCCGTGAGTTTCTTTATACATCGCTGTCCAGCGACCATGTTGCACACCTCCAAGGGTAGATAGGTATGTTTCTGTTCCTGGCCAACTTGCAGACAAGGTAGATGAGGATACCTGAGAACAAGAGTGGGATTGAGAACCATTGCTTGATAAATAAGCGAAGCTGATGAGAGCAAATATTACGTGTGAAAATCCAGGTGGAGCCATCATCACTCTGCAGTCTGCTGCACAGAGGTACTATGATACAGACATGACACCACACACACCCCGAAACACACTGACCGTGTACAATGAGCACTATCAGCAAAAAAGAAAATTATTTGCTTCTTAAATGTTTTCTCCGGGTGAGGGTAGGGTTCTCCTGCGGTATGAAAAAAAGGGATTCGTGTCCTTTTAGGATGACTTTACTGTTAGGAGGAATCAATGTGGTTTGCCGTTCGTTTATGTGCGGAATTAGAGAGAGCTGTAACCTACTCAAAACCTCAAGCACAACAGAACGCTTGTATGTCCTTCCGAACGTATGCCCGTGCGGGAAATCGGAAACACTCACTCTAGACGGATATTGTATCGTTCTTGGAAATATTTCGCGACCGTACACTCCATCGTAGCGCCAGTTTCGAGCTGCAGAGGGAATGACTGCGTGTGAGCCGGACGTCTCGTTACATTGCACACACGGTATTTTCGTCGCATCGTTCCACAATGTGTTATTTCCACTTTGAGACCTGAAGCGAAAAGCAATACAGTGGCGTTAAAACGTTAAAAAAAAACACAGAGAGATCCAAATAAAGTTGGATACGCGACCAACGTGGCGCTGAGTCTGTAAGCCCCAAAGTTCGTGTCTAGCTCGATAAATTAACAGTGTTCCACTTTCGACAGAGCTGAATGCCAACTACTAAGTGCCGGTCAGGCACCACAATGAACGTTTTGTGGATTTTCTGATTCACCAAGCGGTGATACAGTAAGTGTGCATTCAATCAATGCAAAGTTGTTAAGTTTTCAGGTCAAACGGAGTGACCCGAATAAGGACAGGACTGGCGGTGTTTACTGATGGTACAAATGCGCGTGTCGTGTGACCAGCAATCAGGCATTAGATCGATGGGAGAATCGATTTTCGTACATTAGGAATAGGCGAAGCGGAATTCACGAAGAAGGTTTAGGAAGAGACGGGAGAATAGATTAGGCGTAAAGTGGACATCAGTTACAGTATCATGGTACTACAACCTTATCGAACTCGATCAGTGGCAGAGGACTCTAAAATACTTAGATTTATTCCAGCGTAGTGGGTTTGACAAAATATGGGCGTCCGCTTGAATTATCAAAATCCAAATAACGCTGAAAGATGAGGTACAGAGGGAAACTGGTTGTGAACAGCAGACTACCAGGGATGACTTGATTTAAGCCACATGAACTACCACATTAACGGACATAAACACGGGTACAACACACGAAGCTCATCGTTACGATGGCTAGGAACGAGGTCACACGGTTGCCTAGAAAGCGAACTAGCTGACTGGCGAGAATCAATAGTAGAGGGTAGAATGCGATAAAACAACGCTACACTGTCCTACCTTTGATTTCCTTGGTAAACTTCACCCTTTGGCTATCCGTCAATGCACGCCGCTGCTCACTCTTGTCAGAAATGTCAAGAACTTCGCACATGAAGTCGATCACAGACTGCGCCTTGTAGAATGCTGTGGCCGATACTGCACAGGTGAATAAAATAGAAACGGTGAATTGATGTTAAAAGTAATGCAAACAAAGTAGAGAAGCCACTAGTGGGATGGTGCTCAAACTTGATAACAGAAATTGGCACAAAAAATATGCCTAACTGAGAAGATGCAAGCCTAAATTTACTGCTCCTTTTATGACAATGGGCACTATCGCCGACTTTCCCCACTTCTCTAAGACAGGCTCCTTTTCCAAAATGCAAGCAAACAGATCAGGCAAGCGTTGACTGAGGACTTCGTCCCCGTCTTTGAACAACGCGGGCTGGAGGTCATCCGGACCAAGGGCTCGGTGGCGCTTGAAAGAAAATATGTAGTCATAAACCTCCGAGGATGTAGAGGGTTCCACGTTCATCGTCCAGGGTTCTACTTCACCTGTGGGCTCTAGATGAGTACCAGCTGGTGGCCACGACAGTTGTTGTTCGAAGTATTCAGCCCACCGGTCGAGGAGTTCTTATTTTGTTACGGTTCTGTCAAATATTTATTCGAGATGTTCGACTCTGATGCTTTCGCTCACAGGTAGTTTCCGGGGACCGGTCGCACGGATCAACTGAAATAATTTTCGGGGATTACCGGCTATCTGGGCCTCTTCCATTTCTTTGGCTTTCTGTATCCACCATTCTTCACGATCGGCTCACACGCTTACATTCACTTGACGTCTGATAATTCTTCGCACTGGGTTATGTTCGGGACCGGCTGGGATATCTCTTCAAGATTTAAGCAGTGCCACCGTTCGGTCTGATAGCCTTGTTCGTGGGCTGTACTTGCTATGGTCCAACTCATCTCCGCTCCACAGAGCGCAGGATGTGTCCACACAACCACAGCACTGTTCGCACTGACAAACTATTGGTGACTTGAACTAGTTGTTTCTTGAAAGGTAGCCAAATCCGCCTTACTCGACTTCCTGTTCATGTACACCAAACTCGCTTCCCATTGTCTTGTCAGTGTTGTGCCTGAAGGTCTTCGAAACATTGAGGACAAATTGCTTCGAGAGGTAGATGCCTTTTAATCTACAAGGATTTTCGGTTGTTGACTATACCCATTACCACCCAATGCCAACAATAGTCTGCGGGTTCAGTCAACAATAGAATTCGGTTAAGCTGTACAAATTTGCTGTACAGGCAAGACTTAGCTGCGTTGGATTGGGCATGTGCCATAGGAGACTCGGAGCAATAGGCAATGTCACTTGAACAGCACATGCCCACGACAACCAGCATCTAGCTGGGACATTCAGACGAATACTTAACTTTTGCCACGTGACCAAATTCTAGGCAACAATGCTGTTGTTTTAAAGATCCACGGTGATATGCTAATCAACACAGTCACGGTTGGCTAGCGTGTTTACGAAGAAGTCATTACACGAGTTTATTCGTCGATTTGGTTGCGCCTTAGAACAAGGCAAGTGAACCCGACTAAAGTACACGTCCAGTGGTTGTGATCTTCGCTCCGGCAGTAGCTTTAGTCGCCTGACTTCTTACGGGCTTGAAGTTTAACGAGAATGGCCTAAAAATTACGCGGTATAATGTAAGTTGTTCATGACAGTGAGAAACACTGAATGGTTGATATGTGGGCAGTAGGACTAACTTTCTTGCTCTCGAATTTACTATTTATGTTATTAAACGATGGAGACCTCGGACTGACAAAGATAACCAGCCTCTAAATAACACGGCAATGCACAAGACTGGATTTAGTGACGATAAACAGTCAAGATTCATGGAAAGTAGCATGCACTAACCATCAATGTTCAGCATCATCCGCCATTGCGAGGGACGAACGCTTTGATGAAAACCAAACCAAACTTCCCGACCACCACCGAGGGGATTCTCATATCCGTCAGGATTTTGAAAGAACGAACGACCGACAGGCGTGTAGCTAGTAAAACAAGATACAAATAAGCGAAATGTTCTTGCATGTACCAAATGGAGAGATCTAGCCACAAACAATGTGTTCAACGAGCTAGCTGGGCGAAATACCAAACAGATAGACTGATACTCACCTCATACTTGGAAGATGTCGCATAATGACATCCAGTGAAACTACCGCGTCGTTGGGAATGTGTCGTATATGACCACCCAAGGCCTCTTCCAGTGCGAACAGGGATACCTCCGATACATGTTTGATAGCAACTCGGAATACTCTGTCTTTGCCCTCACCTGGAAGGGTAACTTCTAGTTCAACCTAGAAAAGACGACAAAAAAGCGAGGAATAGGTATTTGCTTGTCTGCACATCGTCTGCAGTTGACCAGAATTCGCCAGTTAGTAAAAACCCACGAGCCAACATAGAGTCATCCACCGCAATTCCGTTCACCTGACACAACGCTGATGGACAGGCGTCAGGGTGAAGGCATCAGAACAGGACTGAATACGGCTAGATATTGAAGAAGCATCACCAACTGGGTAACGTCGTTAGACAATGATATGCGTAGTCCCACGGGTGCCTACATAGACCCGATCGAATAATGTCGGGACGAGGGGAGTGCAACAACAATCACATGACGACTAATCTCAGTGTCACTACGCCTGAAAGCCAAAGCAGTAAAGACTGTCGTAAACCAAGGAAGTCGTTAATGGACCTTTGGAAAGAAGCATCGTTATGAAGCACTCATTTGCGGAAGTTATCCGTTGGGGACAATGTTCGTATTCGGGATACGGCGAATCTTAAAACAAATGAGCCCCTAGAGGGACAATATTATAGAAATAAACCCCTCACACCGGGGATAGCTCATCTCCACCATACGCAGACGACAATGGGTCAGTGTAAGTAGTAGCTGTCCACTCTACCAACTTTTAACCTGGGGAGATTCAAAAAATTGGAATACCCTCCCAACAAAGCAGGAAAACAATGGATGTGACCTCTACGCCTAGAGCAATGAAAAGATGTATGTTCTACACACGTTAACCAGGGCGCTCCTTCTCTCCAGGGCACAAAACGATGGACCACCTAGCGAGGGGTAAAATATCCCCTCCCTCGTTGCGCTCTCTCTTGGTGGGGATAACTGTGATGCGGAAATCATAACATTAAGTAAATTACGAGAAGACCAACTTGATTCACAAGAACCACAGTGCAATACCGGTAATGTTTCACCTCAGTTTTAAGAATCAACCTTTCAAGCTAGCGTTTTCATCAAAAGAACCACAATGCGTATCAAACGCCCAAAACCAGGCAAACACTTATACGGGGCGTCATACTTGAAGTGCACAAGGTAACAACATTCTGGAAATTCCAACGCCTTCTGGATGCGCAATTGGCAACCGGCATTCGGCGGACACCGGATCATGACTAGCTATTGGGTTCACACCTTCGGCCAATCACGCCTTGATGCAGTAGCCCGAACCCGACCTCTGCCTCTCGACTTCCCTTGTCTACGCTTGGGCAACCTGGCAGTATTCCAGCCCTCATGTTTACTTCTAGTGGCATAGCAGCTAGGCACCAAAATGGTGTTACGGCTGAACGATTATCTTTTTTATCCTCTGGACAATAGCGTGCGGGGTAGGCTTCTTGGCCATAGCAGCACCTAACAGCCAGCGGTTTCGATGCGAGATTCCGCAAGTGTTTGTAAAATATATGCATCTGGTGGAAACGGTGAGGATGAAGCATAACCCAAAGCAAAAACCAACGGACAAGTTACGGATCGTCAAAATATACAGCATCCGTGACAGTCAACCACAAGATGAGCTGGGGACGAGATTTTCATCGACAACAGGCTAACAGAATTTACCAACGTACCTTTTCTTTACTAATTGGTAATGGGTCTCGCGTGTACATGTTTCGCCGGCCGTCAAAAACCGGCTTCTGGTTGTAAAAGTACTTCTGGTAGTGCATTGAGTTCACCATAGTTTCGATGATTTCTCTGAGAAAAGGGAATATAAAAGTTGAATTCGAGAGAGCAGTGAAGAGGATATCTACCTGAGGTAGAGTATCGAACTGACCTCCAAGAGGAAAGCAAGCGAATTGTGTTATCGAGATATAACTGGAAACGGACAGAATGATGGTGTCAAAAGATCCTACTGGAACATGTAGGATACGGAAACGCCTCCCGCCCATCACCTTCTTATGAGGAAGGCCGGTGGTTTCAAGCTAGTACTCAACTCTGGCCTGCTGTTTCATCTGACCGAGTGCGAAAAGCAAATACCATATTCCGGCACAACATACGTTCAGCCAGGCGATAGATGCCAAAACACCTCAATGGAGGGAGCTAGTATACTCAGGGCGTTAGAATTCATCATCGGAAATTCAATGGCAGAAATCGAACAGAACAGCTCAAAAACGACAAGAAGTTGCATAACGTCTAAAGAGTCATCCGGAAGAGTAAACAGAAGCCGGCAACAGCGCCGGCAAACTGAACCGACAAATGCAGCTGTGAAAACGTCCAGATGGAAGGAAAAGAAGGTTAAGTGGCGTTACGGATACGACCTGAAAAAACTGGTCAACGATTTACCAAGGGTAACCGAGTGCTCCTTCACCAGACTCCAGTCTCGCCAAATAGAAAACAAAAATCCGTGTAACAAGTTGTCAAGTGGAATTGCCTTTGACTAACAGCTGGACTGTCCTCCTTTATGGAAGTATTCATAAAAATGGTATTTTATCGGTGGGCAGACATATACGGAGATCGCGAAACAAAGCGATTGGTTACTCGCAGGAAGCTGTTCCAGATATAGAAAACCTGTATGTATGCTCATGAAAACCACGCTAAGGTCTCACCCACGAGTAAGTCTAAAATCGGTTCAAAATGAAGCAATCAGGACTCTTAAAACACAAGAATGTCATGCAGCGTCAAAAGTGGCTGATGACATGTCAAAGCATCGTAGGAGATTAGGATGAATGTCTCACCTGTTGACACGTCGTGGACATTTCTCCGGCACGATTGACACATCGTAGTGGTGCAAGAAACCTTTTGGCATGCGGATTTCGAAGTGATTAGCGCGCAGGCTGATAGCACGGCCATCAGAGCCACGACCTGGACGCGCGGGTGGTTCAAACTGGATCAAGTGCTGCGAAGAAGCAGAATGTCCCATTCCACTGCAGGAACCACTACCACCCGTGGATCCACCTGCACCTCCAGAGCCGCTACTGTTGCTACCAGCACCAGCACTGCTCGCAGATCCACCACCGCCACCGATAGATGGAACGTCTCCGCCGCTGCCTACCGCTGGCGGTGAGGAGCCATTACCACACTGATTCCCACCATTCCCGTTCCCTGTACTCAGAGAGGCCATACCAGTAGGTCCATTACTGTAAGTCATAGATGCATTGGTCGTATTGCTGGTGACACCACAGTTTGGGGATATGGTACAGCCGTTGTTCAAGACAGCAGACCCTGGAGGACTCCCAATCGGTGCAACCATGACGGGTTGATTGATGGTAGCTGGTGTGCTGGATGCCATAGTGGGAACGCCCGTGTTCGTTGCACCTGATATGACATCTGGAAATAAAAAAGCGGAGAACTCGGTAACAACTATCCGCACGATATGGAGCACACAAAACACTGGACGCCTAGACATTCAAATCCTGTGATATTTCTGTTAAGTGAAAATTGTTTAAAAAAACAAATAAAAAACAGGCCGGATTTGAACCACGGAACTTCCGGTCAATGGTTTACTACTAAGCCATCTCGCCTCCATTCTGACCGAATCGGGTCGTGTTTGAATCAACCACCACATTAACGTGAACACGGGGCAGCTCACCATCGTTTGAACTATTCTGAGATTAATCCTTGCTTTGCTTATTTTGAGAAGACCATAGTTGTAGCAACCGTACACTCTCGATCCCCAAGCTGTCTTGATGATAAACCCACCTTGGAAAAAATAACTGAAAAGATGTAAAGTTTACTGAATGGGTGAAACCGAGACTACTGCCAACGCTTTGAAACCAAAGGATACAAGGCAACTACAACCTCACGGTCTTCCCAAGTTGGTTCATTGGAAACTTGGAGAAAGCGAAAATAAAATTGTCCCGACAAAATCATTGTATTGTGGTAGAAAACTGTATAGAGCTATAAGTAAGTTGCTACCAAACGGGTGTGGTCTTGAGGCTTCGTCCAAATAACTGTGCACATAACTAATCGTCTCCATACTTTTCGTCCAGGAGGAAAAGCATCCTGTGACGACGCACGGAATGACTGCTGCCATGGATGGCTGATGTTCCGTGTTTTCATTAGCAATCGTTCAGCTGTAGCACCCTTTCGGTGCCTAACTTCCATGGTATCAGAAAAAAAGCACAAGGGCCGGGAATATTGCCAGGGTGCCCAAGCCTAGACAGAGGAAGTCGAAGCGCAGAAGTCGGGATTTCATAAACAGTTTGTGAGCCCGGTTCAACTTTGAGCAGCCGGATAGCACACAGCTGCCAATGAGGTCCGACTAGTCTATAGTAGCGACCTGAGATGCGGTAAATCGGTCGGAACCCTGGATTGATATCCGCCCGGAGGTCAGACTGGACCAAATAAGTTAGGATAGCATTGTTCGGTAGCTTTGCCGATCCGCTGTAGAGAAAAGGTGGTGGTGTTCATGAATACGTTCCGACAAGCGCCTACTCATCTTCCCAGCGTAACTCGTTCCGTGGAAGCAAGTGCAAAGCAATCCATACGAGGACCCATTGTATGCCAGCAACTTATTCTTTGGTCGTTGGACAACTAGCCTTAAGGTAAAGCCGATTCTTGTTTTCACGGCGTTATGCGTATCTTACGTCATCGGATTCCAGTGAAACTCTATGATACCCACTGGAGTCATTATTCTTTGTTGCTTCATCCTTCCTTAAGCTCAGAAAATGCGAGTCCACCAGTTCCTCTTCACTCAAAAATGGTTTCGAATTGTGGTCAGATTATCAACACACCAAGAGTTAGTTCCATAGTTCTAGGAAAGTCGAGCAGGAACAAAGTATCAACAATTTAATTTCCTTTCTGTCCCTACACAAGATCAAATATAATTCCTTAAATTACTCTGCAGACTTACGATGACTCAAAATTTTATAGTCAACTAACCCCTCCGATGGTGCAAGTAGTTTAGCTCATCAAAACATTTTCATGAGATCATGATCGATCTTGAGAAAGTCAACAACATCCAAAGCATTAAACCGGTAATTTCCAAACACCCGAGGTCTCATGAATGGGCTAAGATGAACGATCACGTTCTTGTCCATACACGCATATTTGTATCAACTTGCACCACACAATAGCATATCGCCTCCATTCTGACAGCCTAGTAACTTATCCCACTGACTCCATCTTTGCAGTAGCGTGTTCATCGAGCTTCACTGCTTCTCCTAACTCGTCACAATTCTCATATACCCCTTTGATGTTCACATACTATTCAGACTGATTGTCCAACTAGGTAGCAGTACGTTTACGTACGTACGACTGTGGTCAGTTAGTTCGACGGCCAAGTAACACGACAACATCGCTCGCAAAGTCGAAGTCTACCAGTCTTCCTCTACTTTATTCCTACACCAAGTGTCTCGATTCCTCGAAGTGTGTACGCCATGACAGTAGTAATGACAAAGGGGAGAGAGTGCAGCCCTACGGAACCGCAATAGCTGTGGGAAAACAGTTCGTTACGAACCTTTACAGGGAAAGAAAAAAATTCTGCTGGGTATACGTAAGACAACTGGCCTACCTGCAGAGTCAAAAGCTTCAAGGAAGTAGAGGAAAACCGCAACCGTTGGTCGGCAGTATGGATTGCCCTGCTAAACCATTTGATGCGACCAAATCAACCTCTACCTCGGCTCAACCCTGTTTGTTGTTCTCGGATTCACGTCTCACGTACCGGAGTTAGGCATCGCAGAGCTTTTACTGTATGTACCCGTTACCACATCCATCTGAAACCCCTATGGTTGAAACAATTGCTTTGTGCATCATTTCTTAATGTATGTATGATGGTTGACTGGTAGATCCCAATTGCCTGAAACGAGTCCTTGTTCCCAAGTAAGTTCAAACAATTCAAAGAGGCACCACGGTCCTAAATTAACTCTGATGAAAGTTCATCTGGCTCGGTAGTCCGATCCAACTTAGGACAGAGAGGCATACTAGTTTTCCAGAAACTGAGAGGATATAAACTCACAGACCACAGCCAGGGCTCAGCGTGCCGAACAAAATAAAGGTACAGAATCTGATGGTCCACCAGAGTGTTCTTGAAAATATTCCGAGCAACGATCTAGCCGCTAGCTTTATCATTAGATTTCTAATGTATTTTTATTAGCTGATTAACAGGCGGTCTTAGATCGTGTTTTGCGGATAACCCGGGACGGATTCCATGCATCCTTTGACCCACTAACCTTTATTCGTTGAACAAGATGGCTGTAGTTAGAGTGGAAATTTACTGACCTTAAGGTTCGTGATTCGAAAACGAACTCTGCATTTCGATTTTCCCTCTCTAGGATTGAGCAGCCTGACAGTATCCCAACCCTCGTAATTCCTCCGAGTGGCATAGCAGCTAGGCACCAAAAGCGTGTTACGTCTGAGCTATTCATTTTCTGAGCAAACTGAGTCCACCACACCTCCTTATTCAAACAGCCTTCATTGGAGTGCACGTCTAACAAGCCGTCTTATGCTGCAGCCCTGAAAGGAAGTGTTGACAACCCTCCTAAGGTTCAGAGGTTAGTATGTGCACGCCAGTGGGGGGCAGACAGGTTACTACGGCATCCACAACGTATAAAGTTGGTACCATTGAGGAATAACTGGTGGTCAGCACGGAGTTGTAAAGAACGTTCAACAATATCATTACGTCTTGGTTGAAAACGAAACACGCAACCGAGTCGATCATCGCATGAAGTGAGACGTTCCAATTCCACAATGAAAGCCACTACTATTAGGACATACCTGAAATCTTGGTCATGGATACTACGGTGATTAGTCCTCTGGAATTCTTCCACAGAATCAGTACCAAGGTTGGTAGGTACAGTGAATCAAACAGCGGTTAGTGTGGGAACAGAGACGGATGGCAGACGACAGTTTACAGGTATCCAACCACGCAAAAAGGCTTGAGGTAAGCAAATAAGGGTTATACTGACACCGGAGCAACCAGCAGCAACAACTGAGCAACCTGAAGTCTGTGATCGACAGCGTCTAAAGAGTGGTACCATAAGCTCGACTGGTATACTTGACCTTCCATTCGGTCTTCATAAATGCTGTGATAGAGCATTAACACATGCAACAGCAAGTTCCTGATCGGCCTCCCTAAGAGTACCAAAATTAAAGGCTGTGAAGGCGGCGTTGGTTAACAAAAGCAGAGCGGCAGTTGCGAGCAGTGGTGCCGCGGATACTTTCCCGGATCAAACTGACGAACAGATAGCCGGGCAATACGGACAAGTGATCGTCAAATAGGTCGAGTGTTAAACTACAATTATCAGGATAGGAGGCATCAGTGAATGCACTTGTCCGCTAATCTGTCCCACAGTGTGCAGCAAATAAGACGACTTGTCTGATGTCACCATGTCGAATGAAGAAATAATTTCTGCAACTCATGGTAGCATGCGGGCCTTCCACCTGCACTGTTCAAAGACGGGGGTGAAGTCCTCAGTCAGCGCTTGTCCGACCTGTTTGCTTGCATTTGGGAAAAGGAGTTTGTCCCAGACA
>NW_008751691.1:998264-998567 GCF_000715545.1 Opisthorchis viverrini | reverse complement strand
GCGTGTTTTCGGTTGTGTAACGGGTACTTCCGTTGAAGAATGTGTCCAGCACCAGAAGCTGCGTTGGTTGGGACATGTTTTGCGCATGCCGAACCATCGTTTGTCGAACAGAGTACTGTTTTCCATGTCCAATTCGGAGTGGCGTAAACAGAGAGGTGGCCAAGCCTTGACTTGGCAGAGAAGTATGAAGGAGATCACGAAGTGCCTGGGTGCTGTCGGTGCTACTCGCCTTCCAGGATGGGGACCGTGTGATTCTCACTGTGCCTGGTTGGAAACACTACAAGATATGGCTGCCAACCGATG
>NW_008751691.1:991546-998158 GCF_000715545.1 Opisthorchis viverrini | reverse complement strand
TCCACCTTTATTCTTTTCTTTACAATAAGGCTTTCAAATAAGTCATGGTTGTACGGCAGTGAAGCATCGGTGTTGAACACTGATGTCATGCTGTCGTTGATGATGATGAGCATGCGGGCTCAGATATTCCCAGACAGCCAAGCTGAGGCAAGAATACTAAGGTCCTCTACGAAAGCCTTTGGTTCGAAATCCAGGTGTTTCAGAGGGGATGTTGCCACAACACATATTCAACCACCAGGAAAGAGGCTGGCACAATTACCCCAGTAACTAGCATGGAAATTCAGACCATTTGTTGTAACTTTAGCAACCAACCAACACGATAGATGGTGACGACGAAATTAAAATGATCAAGACTTCTTACAATACACTGACTGACTTGTCGAATCAGTTCTTAGAAAGGGAATACTGCGCATGGATTATCTCGAAGGTAAAGTTGGTCGAATCAGCTATTACACACTAAGGGGCAAAGTTGATAGGAATGACTGAACACCTTGACACTGATTACCAGGCCTACTATTATTGTATGCTCTGCACTGTCTTCACCATCATCGACAGAATGACATCGGTGTTCAACACCGACGCTTGACTGCCGTACTTGAGATTGTTTCAAAGATTGCTTACAAAGCAGACCACAATGAAAGCTTAGGGAACCCGAGCTTCCTCTAAAGAGGGATCACTTCTACAAGCGGAGAGTTCTAGGAGGTGTGGTTGCTTCTCGGTAGCGTCGGAACAACGCGACAACAGCATATGAAGCTCTAAAAAAAATGAAATGCCCAGTCGCAATCTTCTCGACATACCTTCGCCAATAGGAACTAACCCGTTCGACATTCCAACCGAGGCAGCAGCATCTGAACCCTGGACGTTTCTCAGTACGGCGGCCCGTGAGGGTTTTCACCTTCTTCTCAGGCCACAAAACGTCGCTGAAGCGTGAATCACTGTTTGACCATAAGCGAAAAGGCTTACAGGGGCGCATACACTACCTCCTAAAATGACTAGCGCAATCAACAAGTCGCCAAGTTTATGACCAAAAATTATCGCCTATACAAGGCAGAGGTGTCCCGACATTTTTGCATTTCACCAATCAGGACCCAGTACCTACCGATAAGCTTTCCGCTCACACAGCATATACGGCAACGGACCGAAGAAGTATCGAGGTACATGCGAAGATCTCTTTGAGCAAAACGCAGCTTGCCACAATCTCATTCGATGGGACCAATAAGACCAGTATTAAAATGCACAAACTAGTTCCAGAGAGTAATCGAATCAGTATCAAATATCCTAATGATGTTCACAACCACTTACTGTAGTTTTGTGAATGTTCCTTGACTGAAGAGGTGAATAAATGAGTGGGAGGATTGTATACTGTTCCGTACAGATTCAGCATTTTTCATGTGGAAATAAATGAATCCATGGCTGCAACACTCTGGACGTTATTCTGCCTGTAATCAAGGCAATACTCCTCGCTAAACGTCAAGGTAAACCAGGGCGCCACAAATTGCGGGCAACGCTCAAACTCGGCGCCAGAGAGAATCCGGAAAGTTAAAACAACCCGCTCAGGATACCGATGTTTTTCACTAATTCGCAGTATAGTGCCACCAGATAGTATAATAGGCTTGCCGGCACGTCCGAGTTTTGGCACAAATTCAGCGGAGTGAGACGGTCTTTTGGGTGCATGTCACTCGCTCGGCGTGGAAATATTAGACTAGGTGGAGCTACCTGCAGGCAATCAGAATGGTTATAGCGATCGCGGTTCCATGATCGTGACATCACACCTGGATCCGTGGATAGCTCCGTACATGAATATCTTGCGTTGTTCTGCCAGGGCGTTATTCCGTTATTTTTTAGACATCCCGGGGCCCATTAGCCGGACACTGCTCATAGCTGCAAAATCTTTAGAATTGTGGTAAAAGCTTTTGCGTCAAAATGTTGCATTTCGTTTCTCATGTGCTCAAATAAAAGACGATCCTGATTTACATGCTTCTCAACTTTCGGAGTGACAAGTTGTGGCCAAGCCTGCCTTTAGGTTAACCTCTCTTGATTGAGCACATTCGGAAGCGGATGGTTCCACAGTGTTAGAGAAAGGACTTCCTGTGATTACTCGTTTCTAAATTTTCCTGGTAAGCAAAAAATGCGGAGACTGCATACTGGTCCAGCGCACTTAAATTTGTTGTAGATGCTAACGTTTATGTTCGATTGTCTGGTGAATTTCGGTGCATGTTCATGCGGCTCTTGGTATGGAAATGAATTTCCCAAAGCTATGACGTGTCTCTGATGGAATAAAGCAGTCAACCAATTGATTACAGAGTACCAGTCGAAACTTTTGAACCATATTTAGGTACCCCGGGGTCTCAGCCTGGAAAATTGCATACTGGTCCAGCGCACTTAAATTTGTTGTAGATGCTAACGTTTATGTTCGATTGTCTGGTGAATTTCGGTGCATGTTCATGCGGCTCTTGGTATGGAAATGAATTTCCCAAAGCTATGACGTGTCTCTGATGGAATAAAGCAGTCGACCAATTGATTACAGAGTACCAGTCGAAACTTTTGAACCATATTTAGGTACCCCGGGGTCTCAGCGATGCTGGAAAATTATTCCTCCAGACTTTTCCGCCAAAGGTATGACGCTTCAGTGTACAGTGAAATTTTGGTGAGCTGCAAAATTTGGAGCGTATATAAGGATGATGTATGATCTGAGTACATATGCAACAAGATGCAACATTTTGGCGCAAAATTTTTTGCTCCACTTGTAAAGGTTTTGCAGCTTTGGACAGTGTGCGGCTAATGTGCACCCGTTCGTGCTTGTTAAGTGAAATCCCTTTGAAATTAGCGCTCAGGGTGTGAATTATGGCACCGCGCGTTTTGCATCCCCTCTGGAAATAAGAATGGATAATTTCTCATGCGTACTCTGCTCCGCGCTCATAAAACCTGCTTCAATGGAGATGCTATTATTGTTGGTAACTCCAGCATCCGCCTGTGTGAGGTGAACGCTGTGCTAAGGGGTCAGAAACTGTCCAGATGCGTAGAGGGATCCACTAGTAATATTGGAGTTCCTATAAACATGAGGTCGGTGTTCTAATTATTATTTTTGTACATGATTCCGCTACCCTCTTGAAGGTTGTCCGGCTTGGTTTTTTTGACTTTCAGTTGCATTCGGTTTTCTTTAAGATCTTCCGTGACCCAAGCTGGGAGCCGAGTTGGTGCTGCAGCCATTTATTAGGATGTAGTGTCTGCATTCCGTTGTCACATTTACCATTCTTCCTGAACTTAAACCACTCTTTGTAACTGTCGTTCACATTGTATCATGACGTTTGTTTTAATGTTACGAATACACAATTCTCCGCCGCGACCTGCTGACTTCTTGCTGAACGAGCGTATTTACGCTCCGTTGAACTGTTTGTCGACTGTTGAACCAGTGGGACCAAATCTCTGTGCCCGTGTCAATTGTTTAACGTCACAATAAATACCTGTGACATTTTTTAGCCGTAATAATTTTCCCTACCGTGGAATATATCACTCATGTGGAACCATCTGTGGGAAATTCCGACAAGTGAATATTTCCTTTCACGGCCAGTTACTGCATTTGGATCGGTGTAGTGGACTATTGGAACTACACATTCGTGAGTCCCCATTTGACTACTCCTTCTTTTCCCATTGTGACTTTGTGATTTTGTATTGGTTACTTTGCTTGTTAATTTATCGGAACACGGTGTTAAGGTCCTAGTCCGCTACAACGACTACAAATCATGTAGTGTTAGTGGTAAGTTAACGTTTTCCAGATAAATTAGGTCGTGGTTCGAATGGAAAAAGAAATTGATGGTTAGAAGCGGAAAGGGGAAATGTTGAATGCTTTAGTCTTTCATTCATGCTGGACATGAAGTGCGTTAAGTAGAGATCGGTATATTTTAATTAATTTCCGTCTATTTGTAAGCCGGTTACGTAATCGCCGAAGTCGACAGACTGTGCTTTCTGGGGTCTTCCGTAATCGCAAAGCAGGCTGTGTCAAGCATACCGACCCTTTGCAGAAATTGAGATGCATCCCGCAAATTCATGTGGAACTGGTCCCAAGGGCCAATGGTTCCGATGACATCTGACTCATGGAATTATCTGCCTACCCCGTCAAGCAAAACTTTCGTGAAAAATCACAACATGCAAGTTATCCGCTTTCATAAGTTTAATCCAATGAAGTTCGTATCTCGTGGTGAACTTCAGCCTGCGCCGCATTGTCACGTTTCGCCTTCTTGAGTGACATGTTTTCTTGATCATTGGTAATGTGCTGTCACAGCAACGCAGCCATAAGTTTGCTCTATCCCATATGGGAATGGGAGTTACATGGACCCAATCATTCCAGTTCTTGGTTAATTCGCCCGGCAACAGTCGTCACCAAGCAGTCGTAAGACCATAATTCTTGACCCCTTAACTCAAGGGCAAATACTGCACTTTACCAAAATCAATTACCTTCTATCCAGCTTTGACATCGCGCCTGCTAACCAAGTGAGGCTTGGCAAGAACCAGGACGTGCCATTTTGCTGCCGCTGCTGACCTCTTGCAATGCTTTATTGAGTGTGCCGTATGTAGAGCAGAATGATATCTGATAAGAGACGCTTCAGTAAGTGGTGGAACCATACCTCCATGGATATTCCGATGGTCGACATGTGGCTAGTTTATACATGCCACCGGTTATTTACTCGAGACCCCTCAAATCGCGGCCTGAAAATAGGTACGAACTGTCCACCTGTCCAACCAACTGAAGCCGGTTTGTTCTGGCGGTCTGCACTCTCACCTGGACATAAGCGCTTTGAAATCTTGCAGAAAAGTCACCTTGTCTTGTCAGAAAATCACACAATTTTATGACATGTTCTCAGGGGCTATCATCAATTATTCCATCTAAACCATACATAATTTTGCATCCTTTCAAAAAAGAAAAGAGTAAGTTCATCCACGTTCATTACAACATAATTCGAGGGTGCGAACCGATTTTTGTCTTAATCCAAATATCCCTGCTTCAAAATTCCCGCCTAGTTTTTGTTACTGCCTCCTACTATGCCAAAAGTTCGGGTTCAGTCAGTGTCAGTAAAGCATTTTGCTCCAGTTCAAACAAGGTGAATTCATAAACTGATATTCCGTGCTTCTCCGGATCGAAAAATTTGTTACCCTGTGCCCCATGGGCCCTCTATTTTTTACCTGAATCCTCTCTTGCATTGGTCAACAGGATGGTGGCAGTTTTCATCCGGCCACGTCTCTGGGATGAGCTCTTCCGTACCCAATGAATTTGCGCTCAGATTTGCCTAGCCTGGCTTTCCTGCTGCAATTTCGACTTGCCTGTTGCACAAGTTCAAATCCGTATACGGAGTTCAGGTCGCAATATGTATTAGTAACTTGTCCCCATCCAACCTATTCCCCTGCACCTGACACACCTGCAACAGTGCAACCGGTGAGTATGCTTGCTTTCAGATTAAACCACAATTTTGAGACAAAACTTGTCATGTGCTCCCAATTTGGATTATCCCATCTCCATCTCCACTTTTGCTCGTTGTGACTCCGGCCATTTACCTAACCACCCAAGGTCACCCATGACCAGCAATGGTCTTCAGTTTCGGTTCATGTCACCTGACTGTCTTTGATCTAGTCGAACCCCATGCCCATTTTTCCCAACAAGTTGGGAAATAACCTATTATTGCTATATTGTCGGGTGTTCCCCACTGTTTGTGACATGGTCCTCTTTTTGTGCAATCCGCACCCTCACAAGTCCCTCAGTCACGCTCCATTCTGATTGTGAAACTATGATCATACCTGACGGTATGCCACCCACAAGTTGGGAATAAACATTATTATTATTATTATTATTAATAACAGTTTGATAATGTCTTTTCGGTGTGCTCAAAACCGGAAGAAAATTTACGCACGGTTCGCAGCCCTCTCATTCATGTTTCCACCTGTTCAGTCAAGGAACATTCAACTAAACTAGAGTAAGTGGTTGTGAACATCATTAGGTTATTTGATACTGGTTCGATTACTCCCTGGATCTAGTTTGTGCATTTTAATACTGGTCATATTGGCTCCGTCGAATGAGATTGTAGCAGGCTGCGTTTTGCTCAAAGAGATCCTCTCATGTACCTCGATACTTCTTGATCCGTTGCCGTATATGCTGTGTGAGCGGAAGGCATCCCCTGAATACGTGCAGTGTACACATATCAAATGGTGGGTCTGAAGATGCGCTACGAATGAAATACTTGTTTGGCCCCACATCCCAATCATTCACACATACACATAGCACCGGTGCACCTCTACTTGAAAGAGTGGTTGATAATGATAATGTTTATTCCCAACTTGTGGGTGGCATACCGTCAGGTATGATCATAGTTTCACAATCAGAATGGAGCGTGAATGAGGGACTTGTGAGGGTGCGGATTGCACAAAAAGAGGGACATGTCACAAACAGTGGGGAACACCCGACAATATAGCAATAATAGGTTATTTCCCAACTTGTTGGGAAAAATGGGCATGGGGTTCGACTAGATCAAAGACAGTCAGGTGACATGAACCGAAACTGAAGACCATTGCTGGTCATGGGTGACCTTGGGTGGTTAGGTAAATGGCCGGAGTCACAACGAG
>NW_008751691.1:975617-991200 GCF_000715545.1 Opisthorchis viverrini | reverse complement strand
CCACTCTCAACGGTCAGAATCAAGTATCGACCACCCGGGTCGGCCTTGATATAGATACAACGCCGCCGGCCAAGACGCCGCAATTTATCAAGGCACAGACCGTTCGATAGTTCCCGTCGATTACTCAAACCTTACCAACGAGAGAGCAGTGTTCTTAATGGGATCACTTGAAAGGAATCCCATTCGAGAATACCGGAAGCCAAACAATATCCCTATTGATTGGGATGGACGTACCGATGGCCCATTGGGTGCTGGAAAGCCGAACGGGCAGGCCACAAGAGCCTTACGCTAATCAACACCACTCGGCTGGGTCCTTTTTGGGCCGGTAAATGACACGAACGACAGGTTGGCTCGAATCAACCAGCTCAGTTGCCATGTGGAAGACATTGTGGATTCAACGTTAGAAGCCACGACCGACACCAAGTTCAGAAACCCACCATCATACGAGTGCTCGTCGTTACAGGCTGACGAACAGGCATTATCTGTTGCAGTCTTCGCTGAGACCAACGGATAGACGTCACGAAATTGCTCCGCCCTGGAAGGCGGGTTGTATGAGGTTATCGTCAAATTTTCTCGTTGCTCGCCAAAGACTCAACCTCCTTGGTGGGAGATTCACCAGGGACGGACACCACGATCTCGATATGAAAGCCATAAATGAATACCTGGTCAAAGGATATGCCAAACCTGTCAGTCACCAGCTCGAGACTGAACGCAATGGACGAGTTCGGTGCCTGCCACGTCATACGGTGGTCCACTCTCACGAGCCTAGTGAGGTGAGAGATGTCCCAGATCCTGCATGTCAGGTCCAAGGGAACTCACTGAAGTCACAGCTGCTCAATGATCCAGCCATCGCGAATAGTCCACTCCTAATCTCTCTTTGTTTCCGCCCGCGTAGGCAGGTGGTTACGACAGGCATTGCGTCAATGTTTCGTCAAGTGAAGATACCCGAATCAGTCAGAGACGTGTTACGATTCTTATGGTGGAAGCACGGCCATATTGAACAGCCCCCGAAGACGTGCCATATGACTGTACATACCTTTGGCGCAACTTCGTTTCCCTTCTGCGCCAGTTTCGCCCTGAGGCATAACATCAAGAGCCATGCTAGTACGTCGAGCCACGCCAAATCATTAGCAGCCAACCGAGCATTTTATGTGGACGATTTGCCGCTTGGTGCCACTTATTCGGAACGTCTTGCGACCATCGCCTTCAAGTTGAATGTAGCCCTGGAAGCCCGCGGATTCCGACTGACGGAATGGTCGACGAATGAACCTAACCGTTTGGCTAAAGTCGCTTTCGAGGATCGTGCAGACAGTGTAGACCTGCAACCTCTTTCGTGGCGTCGGACGCTTGGGTTTCAATGGGGCATACTGACTGACGAATTCCTGTTTGAAGTAGATATCCGGCTCGAAACTCCCACGAAACAAAGATGTCAGTCACCTATAGCCTCTCCACACTGCACCACGGGGTTCATATGCCCGGCTCTACTACCAAGGAGAAAATTTACCGCACTTATCATCAAACATTGCCAAGAAAGCTATGACCACGTGGGCTTTGGACAAGTACCGGCTGCTGTGCACAACAGCTGCTGGGTTTTGCGAGGGCGAACCGCCATCAGATGCGTCTTTTTGTCCAGTTGTCGCTGCCGTCGATAGTTGCGTCCACTGTGCTACCAACTGCTGCTCTTCCTACCATATGAACGAACCAACTGCACTCGTAAACCATTCGCATTCACCGCAGTGGACTGCTTCGAGTCTCTGTTAGTGAAACAAGATGGGGCACCAATGTCTTCAGCACTAATACGACTTGGTGTTCTCCATGCAGAAAGGAAGTAATCGTAGGGACAGGGAAGCTGATCAGTCTGCAGGTTCAGTCCCCGAGCAAAACTATGGCTCGGGGAGTGTTGATTCCCCCTGTGAATCAACGGTGAACAAGGGTAACTTTCCTTGTTTTCTGACTACTCATGAGTAACATGAATTACACCTGTTTATTATGACACCGTTTCGTTTTCTTGCTGCTCGTTTTCCCCCCGCTTTGTTCCTACCTAAGGTTTGCTTATCCCTCAGTAAGTGATGTCAATGTTTGTTGCCCGTCTGTCATTGCCTGCAAGTTCGCCTCAATTGCACCAATTTTTTGAGAGCCCACTCTGACGGAAAAGCGAGCTGACCGGGTATCGAACACGGATCCTCCGGACGGCAGGCGAACGCGCTACCGACTGCACCGACCTGACACCCGGAGCGGCTGATTATTTTGTCTTACCCATGTGTCACGCCTGCCATATAGCCCCTGCTGAGCTTTGTTTTAAAAGGACGAAACCGCGCAATCTGACCTGTCGCGCGACACGAGCGGCTGCGTCGCCGCCGACCGAAAGACAGTCCCTCACATCCCGAACGTACCGACTCCTGCGCCGTTACGGCCAATTCACACTGTCAGACTGCCCCTATATGTATGTCTGTACATCGTTTGGTACTTACTTGCTGTTGCCCCTATGGAAATCCGTGCTGCGTCAGTGAGTACTTCCCGCTCCCACTGATTGCGTCATTGTTGATTGTACCTGTGCTTAATTCATGATGCTTACTAATCCGTTCGTCTGTAGAACCAGTTCCTGTCAGTCTTCAATACATCATCTGCTGCCCCACGTCTGTCTGCTTCTTCTGACTACTGGCTACGAACTGCGTATAATCTAATAGTCGCAATCGTCCTGTGAGATCCTCAGCCGTCCGGATCTTACACAACCAATTACCCAAAGATTTTCGGGTGCAGTGTTCAGAAGTATTTAAAATGTTCCAGCTTGAAAGGCGAAAGATACCCGAATTCCAGGCAAGAACCTGGCACCCAGTAATGACGGCTCGGTCATTATTGAAAAGCCGTAAGCACAACCATTCAACGGCAAATATTCTCCAGAGTTGAGCTAGTCCGTCTGCAAAATACGTCAGTATTCCTTCGGATCAGCAATTTGAATTTGAACTACCGGCTCAATAATAAAAAATCGGGGTACGGAGGTTCCCTCAAGTTTTACGGATAACAAATAACAACCGTGAAGTCGGATGGATAAATTTCTTTGTTTACAGCGTGAAGCTTATTTCACCATTGGGTATGTGGTATTGTCTTAATTTTTTCGTCGTCGCAAACCATTTGAATAAGTGAAAGCTCCAATTCTTTTCTTCGTTTCTGGCTGTAATATTTCCACACGATCTCTGTAACATCTGGCACAGCTCTAGCACTGTCAAGCATTGTTGACCTTATGACAAATGTGACCCAAAGCAGCAAGGCTATCCATCTGCTCCTCGTGTAAATATTTCTGGAATCTACTTAGAATAAGACTTCTTTGGCCCGGATTCATTTTTCCCTGCTGCATCAACCAAAATGGTTATTCTCCCAGGGTGACGTAAATTGCAGCGTTATGTTGGACACATAAACAACCAAGGTAACTCCACTTCGATGATTGCAACAACAATATTTCTTCGTACTGTTACAAAAATATCATAGCGCCAAAGTTTGCTGGCTCATCACAAGTGGGAATCAAATGACTGGCAAGGTTTCATGTGAAGTCCATGCTTCTGGTGCACGCTACGTTCGAAATCGGTTTCGTTTTTCCCTCGTGCAAGTTTGTGAAAGGAGTTTTTCGTTTTTCAATCTATTCACAAAGTACACGCGAGTGATTGTTGAATCTTATTACTCTAATAAAACATTTGAGAGATAACCCTTGATATTTTGCGCACACTTTCTATTTTACATCTAGTCCGATACATGACATCAATTTATACCGATTGCCCTCTGCAGCCATTGCCAGACCACAACAGATGTGGGCAAAATGGCTGCCCGTCGGACGTCAAACGCGGGATGCCATGCCACACCTGCAAGGCATTGTGGCATTTCAAATGCACGGGTTTACAGGACGACCAGATAAGCCGACTAGTAAACTCTCCTGACCCGTTTGCCTGCGCCAGCTGCCTCTAAGTTAAGGGTGCAATGCATACCGCAGCGAAGAGAGGAGCCCACAAAACGGTACCCAATCCCCAGTGCAGATTCAGAAAGACCACTGTCAGTGTTCCGCTTTAATCGGGATACTCGACTCTAAATTAGAACGTCTTTCAGACGCAGTGGAGGACTCAGGCGCTTAGCATGCAGCGACCTGGAGGAAAGCTGACAAAGAACTTTCTTCGCTGAACCAATAACTCGCGATAACCATACCGAGCCCTATGGCTTCGAAGAAAGTAATACAACTCTCTGACGTGGCTATAAAGACCGCCACAGCGTCTCTAGTGGACAGGCGCCTAAGAGAAAGAAGATGGATAACCTGGGTGCCATTCTCCGTACAAACCACGCCAGTGAAGCTGGCACAATCAATCCTTAGGAATGTCCTCACCAAGCCTGACCAGTCGCTCCATGCAGAATGATTACGCCAGAAAGGAAGCAAGCAAACGCGTGGACATATCGTCACTCTTTCTTCCCCATCTGACGTACAGAAGTACTTGGAGCGGGCTGGCAGCATTCAGAAGGATAACCCAATCGTCAGGCGTCTATCTGAGGATCGCCTTCTAGACACACGAAAGCTCGGTCACAACAGGTCAGGGGCGGAGGCGCGAAACAGGCTTAGGCTGGGCACAAACTCAGCCGACCCCAAACTCATGACCAAGCCGATTGTGGTCATATCCCGTTGTGCTCCCGAAAGCAGGCCCAGCTGCGTCTTTGGACAGCAGTTTCTATTCGACCACCACAGGTCTCTCGCCCACCAAAGCAGTGATGCCCTGGAGGAGGCAAACCTCACATGCAAGCAGCGCCCAAATTACGTGAAGCCAGCAACGCTTATCTCCGTAATAGCTGCAGCCATGCACTCTTCAACAAAACCACAGCCTCTAAACTGTACTGAGTCAGATGTGCGGGGACAAGCAAGGAAGCCAATCTTCTGTTCTGTTCCGTCAAAAGCGGCCTCTCTGCTTGTGGACACAACCGTCGCGCAGGACCCCGACAACCTGAGCCATAAACATGACTACAGCCATCCGGAGAATCTCCCGTACATCCAGTTGGCCACGCAGATCGCTGGCGGATCAGGTGTCCACACAAAAACGAGAGAAGTGTGACTTCAGCGAAACAAGCCACATAAAAATCGCCAGATTAGAAAACTGCTAGCCGGCTTCAAGGTACAGTCCCCCGCGGAAACGAGCCTCCTGAGAGCGCCACCAAAACCATCACTTCTTCGTGTCGCTATCCAGCGCCCAGGGCCACAGAGAGACATTTTCACGGCCTAACCGCGATAAAACACCCAAGAATCCAGAAGGCGGAAGCTTGCCGCAACTCTTCGATCGACAGCAAATCTGGTGGTCAAAATGGGGTACTGAAAGAGCTACAAACAGCAACGGTCGAAATTTTCGCCCACGGGGAAAAAGACTTCGTTCCACAAAGCCAAAAGGCCCGAGGAAGCTGGGCTCCCACGGAACGAAAAAACCCCGCAAGCGAAAAGCACCCTCAAAAACCGCGAAGACAGGAAGCAGACGACAGCGCCCCAGAGGCCCTCTTGAAGCCTTGGACTCAGACTCAAACCTGGTGCACTAATATTAAGTCTGCTAACCACCCTGGTCAGTCAACTTTCGGCTCCTCAACCTCGGAGGCAGCAGAGGCAGTGTTGAAATGCTTGTACACAAACTGCCTCAGCCTTTTCAACAAACTCGGCGATGTTTAACAGTCAGCTTGTCTTGAAAAGCCGCCCATCATCGCACCCAGAGACTTAGCTCACACCAGGTGTCTATGCCGCGGATATCTCGATAGACGGTTACCCTATTTTTCGGGCCGACTCAAAACGAAGGCGGGCAGGTGGAGTTGCTCTGTACTTACATGCAGCCCTACCAATCCCGATTGTCCTCTCTGACACCACCCCTGCACCCTTTTGCGATGCACTGTGGGTCCGAATCCCGCTGCGCGAGTCCGATTCTCTCCTTCTCGGCGTGGTCTACGGTAACACTTTGAGTCCCCCTGAAGATGATCAACTCCTCATACAAAAAATTGAGCAACTCCCCTCCAACTACCAGTTCACTCATCTCCTGCCGGTAGGTGACTTCAACGCCGCAAAGGCCTCCTGGATGGAGCTCCAGCGCGTCGAATAAGGCGGACTTTCTGCAGCGGCGCCGTTTGAAGTCTTTCGACAGAACGCTTGGACCCAACATGTCGCTGCAACCATCAGATACCGCGCAGGCCAACTACCATCCCTCCTGGATTTGGTCATCACCAACGAAAGGCACCTCGTTCATCAGGTAACAATTAGCGCTCCACTGGGACAGCGACCACTGCGTGTTGACCTTTGATTTCGTCTGCTATTGGGCCAGAAATCCCAAACCTCAAACGTGGTTTCGAGACTTCTGCCGTACAGACTTCTGAGGAATGCGTAAATTTCTTGAACAGGTCACACCGGGACCAGCTCCAGTGGAAGAACTACATAACATCATTGTCCAGAAAGTTGACGAGGCTGATGCGACGTTCGTCCAAAAAAAACCAGCACGCACTCGGATGGACCGCAGGCTGCCAGAAAAAGATTCGGCGAATTCTGGAAAAAAGATCCGAACTCTTTTTCAAAAAGTTGACTGCAGAGGATACAGAAAATGAGCTTGCATTTCGTAAAATACGGAACCGGTGTGAATCAGAAATCCGCAAATGGAACATACAAAAACAAACCACCATTCTGGACCTCGCTCGAAAAGACAAAAACGTCTTGTTCAAATACATGAGACATCGCTGCAGAAACAAGCCACCAAGTTCTCCTTGCGAGACAGAAACGGAAAACAGCCGAATGAGCCATCAGAGAACACTATGCGTGTCTATACTCAGCCCAAGCGTCTTCGTCACATTCACTCTTGTCAAGGCGGAACAACGAACGGCCTCTAACTGACTTGGTCTTCACGGCGGAGGACATTCGTCAACTCTTGCACAAGATCAACCCATTCTGGCGTTGGGTGCCGAAGAGGTCCATCCAAGGATACTGAAAGAAACGTCCTCCACACTGGCAAATCATCCGCACCTAGTGTTTCGCCGGTCGCCTGACGAGGGCCACCTTCCATCTGATTGGAAGGAAGCGATTGTCACGCCAATCTACAAACTGGTGGCTGACTGTCGCCTGGCAGCGACAGGCATAACGCCCACTAGCGTGCCATGTAAGGTGATGGAACTCATTCTGAAGCGAGCTATCCTAGATCACCTAACTTCCAGCAACCTGATACCTCCAGATCAACACGGATTTCTCCAAAACCGCTCTCGCGTGACAAGCATGCTCGTGTTTATGGACAGCTTAACCCAAGCCAAAAACAAAGGACTCATATCGGATGCCATTTTTCGACTTCTCAAAAGCATTTGATAGGGTCCCACACGTCCCGCTGCTCCACAAACTCGAGTCTTACGGGATTCAAGGGAAAATCCTTCGCTGGATCAAGGCGTTCCTATCAGACAGGTCATTCCGAGTGAGAATAGGCTCAACCTATTCCTCTCCAGCGCCGGTCTCCATTGGAGTTCCTCAAGGCTCCGTCTTGGGACCACTGCTGTTTCCGATCAACGTCAACGACCTCCCAGATGTTCTTGCAAGTATGTCTACTTTTTGCGGACGACTTGAAATCCCCGAGTTCCAATGTCAGTGCCCTCCAAATGGATGTAGACGCGGTCGTTGGACTGGCACATTCCTCTGAATGACGAAAAGTGTGTCCATATGTTGTTCGGAGGAGACTCAGCGAATACCTTTGTTATGCATGGTGAGAAAGGACCAGAAAACATCACGAGGATAGATGCCAAAAAGGATTTGGGCATCTGGGTCTCCTCGAACTTGTCCTTCTTACTACACCATAAGAAGTCGGCCCAAAAGGCATTCGTCATTTTACGGATGATCCGACGCACCTTCTCCCGTATTACTGGCATGGAAATCCAAACGCTCTTTGGCGCCTACGTCAGACCGCTCCTGGAGTACACCAACTAAGTTGTCCACTCAGGACGGACAAAAGACGTCACCCTCATTGAGCGTGTCCAGCGAGCCGCCACGATATTGTTTGCCGGTCTCAAATCCGTGGACTACGAAGCGCGTCTCGCGATGCTCGATCTCTTTCCCCTGGAGTACCTTCGCCTCCGAGGGGACCTAATTCTTACTTATGTCCTTTTTGAACAAAGTTTGGCAAACAGGTTTTTTACCGTTGACCAAGCAAACACCAGTCTGGGAAATAGTAAGATTTTCAAGCTCAGAGCACACACATTCATTGGACAAAATGTTTTCTCATTTCGAGTAGTAGGTGCGTGGAATGACCTTCCTTTGGAGGTTGTTCACGCTCCTTCTAGAACCCTGTTTAAAACACTATTAGACACTTATTTATGCGAATCCTCGCGCTGGCCAGCATACTGCTCCGCGTCGAGAAAATAAAGAGCAGTGCTACACCCTTTTTCACTTGTGCCTTTCAGGTGGACGACAGCCACTGACCAACAAGAACAAAAGCGACCCGGGAAACTTGGGCAAAAGCCTCGATCCTGTGTATCAGTCCATGAATCCGTGATTCTGCCTACAGATTCAGAAGAAAGCACGTGAAGCATTCGCCCCTCAGCCTTATCTGTTTTGCGTGCAATCGGGTTAGTACGGAAAAAATGAATAGGTTTGTAAATAAAGCCTGTAGAGTAATGGACATTAGTCTGTGCGGGAACCGAACACGGTGATACCTGTATAGGCTGGGTTTAGTGGGCATAAACCGCATCCATAATCGTCGCAAAAGTGTGGTTTGGGTATATGCATTCGCCGGTTTGTGATCTCTTCAAGTGCATAAGAAATGATGGCGGTTGATCCTGTGGCACGTCGCAGCGCTTTAATGAGGACTAATTTTCCAGCTTCATTATTCCCAGAGAGTTCTGGAAATTAGAGGAACTATTCTTTGTGTCAAGAACCAGGCAGTTTTGGCGAAGTTTATACTGCACAAGTGTGCTTTAAAATTCAGTGGCGTTATCTGACAAGAAGGTTCCCTTGGTGAAGACCAAGTCTAAGCGTGGCGGCTGACATCCACTGAGCGAGGAAGTTGGTATCTTTGTTCAGGTATGCCGTGAGTTCCCGAGGATAGCCCAGATGAAAATGGGATCAAAACCTGATTCTCAATGGGCATCGAAATCGTCCAACGGGCTGTCAATAAGTTAAGGCCTCTAAGCGCCGGAAAGTTTGAGTATCCTAATAACGGGAGGCAAGGAAGTTGGTTGAAAAAAGGAGTCGTTACCGGGGGTGAGCAACGGAAGACGACAAACAAATTATCAGAATGTGAGAAATCCCTGGCTCTAAGGGAAGAGCTATGAGGAATCAGGAAATCAGGTGAAAAGGGGGTGTTGGTGCTAGGAATAGGGGTAGATAGTTATGAGCAAGGACGCTGCTCGGCGAGTTCGGCCACCAAAGGCTCAGATTATTAGACGCTGCAAAGTTGGGGCAATGGTTACGAACCATCTACGTCTCCGGTGAGCTTGCGTTTACCCTGGAGAAAAACAAAGGCGTGAGAATGAAACGAAGTGCCCGGTACCTCAGCCAAAATGCAATGCAGATTTGCGTAGATCGGGCGAGCGCGACTCCCTTGGCAAATAGTTTGGTTGGCTCAAAGTACTGGTATGCCTTTTATGAGAAGAGTTTATGATGGAAGAATTATGACCGTGGATGGACAGTGTGGCTGCCAACATGCGGCAAGAAAATACTTGTTATCCGGTGGGGATTGCTACTGGTGGATAGATTTGGAAGTAACCCCGCAGATTAGAAGGGCTCGCGCTAGTTGTGCGCTTTGCCAAAATCTGACATGCATGAAAGGATGATGCATCCGGACGGCCTTTCAATGGAACGGACAAGAAGTGAGCTTGACCCTTCACCCTCTAAATTTAAGAACAGCCCATTGGAATTATTGTTCCTTCTTTTTTTAGACCATGGAGGAGGAATTGAAGCTGATGCTAAGGGAGTAGCTTGTACCGGGCCTTATCAACCGGAGTGGATTTCAGTTGATTTTTCCGGCGGATTCGTGAAATAGGTTGGGCAGAATGGTGGGTACACAAAAACTTCTGGGTGTGATGTGACTTTGAAAAATAGGTAAGATTACCACACACTGACTCGAGTGATTGGGTGTGGATCGGCTCGCGTGGGGAGGGAAGATGTAATGCTAATTAGGGTGAGTAATTTTGGGACAGGCGAGTTGTTCGGTCATTAATTTAGGTGCAGCATGATACAATTCGTCAGCATGTGCGAGTTAATTACGTGCTGGGGCATTTTGGAGGGACATTGGTTCGGATTCACCTCAGCGACCGTGAGCGCGACTCTCAGGACCGTTAGGAAGTAGCCCATCGTTGTGAACGCAATTAACAGTATACGGCTGGTGACTGCAAGGTCCCCAAAAATAGGGAGTTAGCGCTAGTCTGACATAAGACTGCACAGGGAAGGTGGATGTGAGCGGGATTTTTACTCCCTCAAATGGACTAGTCGGAAATCGTGTGTTCATGGCTAAGAACTCAAAGGGTTCTTGTGTTGGCTTCGGTCGTGAACAAATCCACGACTCCAATGTTATGGTTTCACGAAGTCGTCGCAGGCCGAGGAAAGTGGGGGTGAGCGGGATTTTTACTCCCTCAAATGGACTAGTCGGAAATCGTGTGTTCATGGCTAAGAACTCAAAGGGTTCTTGTGTTGGCTTCGGTCGTGAACAAATCCACGACTCCAATGTTATGGTTTCACGAAGTTGTCGCAGGCCGAGAAAAGTGGGGAGACCTACATACATCCCTCTAGGGAGTCCCGGGGGTAGGTAGTCCACTCTGCCGCCGAGAACGGTGAAATAGTCAGAAGTCTATCTTACTTGTTCAAAGGTAATTCAGAAAGGATATCTTACAGCTTTAAAGATCCGGTGCTGTCCCGGCAAACTTACTGGGCTTTTAGTTACACAGGATCCGCTTAATATGAGTCACCAACGATATCCGCGCCAATGAAAGGCTGTTATTTTGGTCTATCGATGGAGTCATTCACGTGGATGCTATCTGAGAAAGACAGTCCAAGGGGCTTGGCAGCGATCTGGGGATATGTCCCGCAGCGAAGCCACACAAAACACCATCTGGCCAGGTGAACCATTGGGCCATAACAAGCCTGGAAAGTTCTCTGCATTTAAATCAGAACGAGACCCCTCATTGGTTACAACTTGACAAGTTGGCGATTATGATTATCACGTCCTCGCCAAATGCATCTCTTTGGCTTACTGAGGCACGTCATGGAATATCACGAACCTGAGCCAATATATAAAGTGGAAAACCCGAAACTGCTAGGCCGTGTTTAGGGACAGCGAAAGCTTTTGTGAGTGGAACAAATAAACAACTCAAGCGGTCGGTTATACTGCTCCAAAGAAGCTCATAGAGAACACGCACGGAAGAAAATAAAACCGATATTGAACATCTCAGTTAGCACGCGTCCGCGTTTAGGTGCAGAACCTCCGCACTAATGTCCACTTTTTAAGCCGCGAGAGATTGCGACATTTAAGAAGCATCAAAGCTTCTTTATTTGTCTCGCAGTATTAAAAAACCACAATACCCTGCATTTCCGTGTCCCTACGGAGTGTAAACTGTCGACCGACTTAAGTGGTTTTGTTTTAGTGCATCACTTCCGCACCAGGCTGCTGGCTGGGTAGAGAAATTTGTTTCATTTTCGCGCCCGGGTGCAGATATGCTGCTAAAAAATTTCTCCATCTGTGCTAACTGGGATGCGGCCATAGTTAGTTGCGATGAATAAAGCGGTGTCGCTATTCATCCTTCTAATGTATTTACCTTGGTGGCGCAGCTTCAATCTGTAAAACACCAGAACTGACCCTTGTAGTGTATGGGCTGCATGTATCGGACTATGATCCATCTAATCTAGGACATTCTATGATGCACTGTACCCACATGAAAGTATCCTTCCCGGCCTCCGAGAGATAGACTGGGACACATCTGTTTATGTTCTGACTTAGATAAATGCAGGACTATCTCACCCGTCCTGTTAGAAGGTACTTGGAATCATGTTTTTTTTAATATCACATACTGCTTCACTGATTATACTCACCGTCAACAAGTGGCCAGCGACAGGAATTTAGACTCTTTAAAACTGTCGAAGCTATCAGCCAATATAGTTACTACCAGCCTGTAGATACCAGTACTTCCCTAATGAAGAGCAATCACAGCGGCAGAGTAGGGCGGTACCACACTACCGTCCCTGTCTGAAAAGATACATTACCACAGCGTTTTCCTGAATGGTACCATATGCTTCCTTGGTTTTTAGCCAATAGCATGTCTGGCTTATATGGTGGACATCACATCACTTATGCTCGGCTCTCTACACTTGCCAACATTAACAACGCCCCCGTCTTCCAGAGACTCAGTCGAAATAAGTGCTAAATGCCTCGAAAAACGACTCTCCCATTTTCCCGATGTTTCAAAGACCTAAATGCGAATAGGTTCCGAAATTCACCCACTTTTTGCTCCCATTTTCGAAGACGAACACCCCGTAGACAGTCCTGCCGTGTTTGGGTAAAAACGGCATTTGGTGAATCGTGGATTCATAGGTCTTTCCAAACCGGCAACGTGCTGGTCAAACTTAGTGGGAAGTAATGGTTGTGTATTGGAGTTAACCTATTTGTAACCACTCCGCGTTAGCATCTACCTTCAGTTCCCATCCATTCAAAGCACTCTCCATAATGGCAATATGTCCAAACGTTACTTCAGTGTATACAACCACATTAAACAGCGCAATTCGGCAACGAGCACCAACCATGCTGATTTTCTCTCACAAGACAATTCCCTCGCTAGTTGATTCAGATTGCTTGTTGCCACAGACACCGCCAATAAATCGACCTGTGTCCATTAAACCAGATCACCATTATGGATATAATGCACCACTTATAGGGTTGGTAAAAACACTTCGACAGTCTGCGACAGATTTGTCCTTCTTGGGGCTTATCAGTCCTCGAGTATCCGTCAACTCATGTTCTGCTTGAACCGAAGTTACACGAGAGAACCCAGTTGAATCACTTGTTTATGTTCACACTCAACTGAACGTGCTGCACCAGGCCGCCTTACTTTTCAGTAACGTGCTGCACCAGGCCACCTTACTTTTCAGCTGGTACGACATTCTGTGTGTCGCAACACATTGTGTAGACGCGATAAACTACTCAGGCGAGAATAGTTGATGTCTCGACGAATAAATTATAACTACATCCCCATCACGCCCCACGATTCCGTCTGATCTGCATTTTGGACATGCGGGAACCGATACAAAGACTTGTTGCTAAAAATTACCTGTTGGTGACCGGAGTTACCGATGGATATCGTTCGAACTCTCTAGTGCAAACAATCAAATGAATTAGACAGTTCACGTTTTGTGGAATATAATCGTGGATAAATTTAGATCCCTGTGGTTACTTCCTCGGCATATCCTATGGATAGGTAAAAAAAATGACCAGTACTCTAGTTACTGGGAGTGCCAAAACAACTACGGTGAGGGTCACACAGGCTTTGCCTTTTGAAAGATGGCATCCCACAGACGTGTCATGGAAAACGTTTCCCATTTTGTGGGTGAAGTTTTCGGGAATTCGTGGATAAATGCCATTAGCTGAGAGCATCTGTACTCCTCCTAATCACTCGTAATTTGCTGGCTCCACAGAAAACTTGAAGATGCTGTCCATGGAACACATCCAACTACTTTCGGCGAACCGGATGAAGGAACGCGAGACACCATACCAGTGGAAGCCGTTCAGTCGCTCGTTCGAGAACGGAGCTTTATGGCCAAATTTTTACAGTGTGCAATCGGACACGTTCGAGTCCTACAGATGAATCGATATACGACCGACTAGAACCATGGTAATGCAAAATCTAAGGACAAAAGTAGCGCAGTCTCTAACTATCTGGATATTGAGATTCATCTTCACTGCAACTTGGTTTCCTTGCGCACTACAACCACTGGGGGAACTTGTTTTACTAATTCCCAAAAACAGGAGGCTGGAAATCACGCGACAGATCTAGTGAGGATCTCAAACGTTGCACTCACAAGTGGAGTCCCTTAATTCATACAAGCCCATACGCTAGTGTTGATGTGGCTATCCACGCTCACCAGGCACCTCAAACACACGGGGAAAGTCTTTAGAATATACGAGGTAGGGGAATATGATCCAGTTTGAGTGTTAAGTTTCAGGCGAAGCTGACATTTACCGTAATCCAGGCCCGTTAGAAGGCAATCAACCTATCGGGACCGTAGCCTTATAAGCCTTCGAGCAACGGAACTTCGAGAAGTTGAGCAATCAACTCACATTTTGGTCGGTTACCTTCATAATGTGAAACTTGAGTTAATTATCGACAACACCAAGGCAAGTCTGAAAATGCGTTCAAAAATGTTATCGTATTGTTGAGGACAGTGTCCCAAAAGTTTACAGGCCACAACATTTTATGAATTAAGATGCCTAGAACTGATAAAAACGATCGTGTCTCAAACTGACCTCATGCAATCCATCACTTCAGGCATATAAACCCTCCGGTGATTTAATGAGGCGAGTAAAGACGTGATGTCTCCAGTTGGAGGACGATGTGTGCACTCCAGAGTATCAGAGGCTTTCAACCAACAGTTTCATTCAGGCAAACCAACACTAGAATTCAAGTGATCCATGCTTCTGTGTGCAGCTGAGTCCGGGTCCCTGAAATACCTCCCCACAGCAGAACTGCAAGCCCAGATTATCCCATCTTCCTAAAGCATCGTCAACTGTGAATTGCAAGCTAGATTCCACCCATGCTGTACTGAGGAACCCAATTCCTGGTCGGGTGACGTGGATTTTGTGGTTGAACGGTAAAGGTGCCATATCCTAAGTGCAAGGCAGTCACAATGTTGATCGGCCACTCGACACGGAACGGCACCGTCCGACCACTAGCCGAGAAGTCGTGGGTTCCCGGTAAAACAGCTGTACAATGCCTCTAGGCTTCTCAGCACAGTTGATTATTAATTTCAGGTTGAAAGGCGATTTGCAACCGCGCATGGTGGTTGACAAGTCAGGCATGCAAAAAATAGGTGTTGGAACGCGAAAACATCCAAATAAGGACAGACAGAACCTAGCATGGCGACTTCATCTACGATGCCCAACTAAGCATACAATCCGCCAGAGCCCACAGGCGATCACTGCTCGAGATGAAGCTCCGACCAACGCACCTCCGACTTCCCATACTTGTGGCTTCTTGTAACTCTCAACAAACAACAAGTGACAGGCATCAAAGTGGTCAATGTGGGCGATATCAGACCCGTTCTCTTAAAGATCGCTCAATTATTCCGAAAGATAATACTAGATGAGCGGGACAACCCAATCTGATTGCTCAACACATCTAAAGTTAGTTTTCCGTTTTTTAATCCTTGCGTCCTTATTTTTCACGCATTACAGAAAGGAATACGTGAGAGAACTGTACCGACCAGGTTCCACGGAGCAGAATCGAACAATGATGATTGCAGCATGAATGTGGTCTCTGATACCGTATCGAAACATATGGTACAATGCGGAGAATGAATGGACCGCATAGCCAAAAAACGCGCACACACACACACACAGGGTCGTTAGGAAAGAGGGAA
>NW_008751691.1:966805-974717 GCF_000715545.1 Opisthorchis viverrini | reverse complement strand
TCAGTTTTTTTCATGACAAGATCTCCGTACGGTTGTACAATCCTGGAAGTGTGTACCTCAGAAATAAGCACCAATAAAGATATCTTGATACGGAGACATCTCTAGAGTCCTATCGGAAACTGAAAAGGACGATGTTCCTTCGAGTGAAGAGTGAAGGAATGTGGGGAGCAGACCCATCGTGCGAATGAGCCTGCGGGACAGTAGACCGAATCCAACCTTAAGGTATCTCCTAGAATTATTCGTCAAGAAACTTAGCGTCCACGCCATTCTGGTCACATCTGACGGACCAAGCAAAAAGACAATACATGGGGGGATTCACGAGTGAAAAAGGCAGTAAAGCTTTCCTACCTGTACACGGGTTGTCGCGTTCATCATAGCGGGCCCAGCGGAGTGGTCACCACTAAGAGTTGCCGACCGCACTAGTTTCCCCTGAAATGAAAGGCAAGTAATTATAAAGCGAACATCGATAGACACGTCACTTTCCAGTGTTCAAAGAAAATGCATAAAATGCTGTCTAAATCATGCGGTGTTGGGTAAACATGCCAGGTTGGACATTAACCACAAGACGCCACAACGAAAAAAACGTATCACAGAGTCACTCGAGCTGGACAGTTGCGGAATATTGCGCGGGAAAGAGAGACTAGGTGATGCAAACCGAGGATGGCGTAAGTAGGAACTGAAAAGCATGCCGCTGAGCAATAGAGGCCAAGCAACGCCGAACTTACCACGGCCGCGGGACCAGCCAAGGCCAGTTGAGTAAGACTGGATGGTAGCTGTAGGACAACGTTAATCGCTCAATTAGGCCGCTAAATATTGTGAGAAGAAACCCGGCATAGTCCAGGCGGTCAACTATCGAACATGTTCCACACCAATAACTCCTCCAAACTTCCGTGCTACTAACAACCCCGTATCCCACACAGCAACCAATACTGCAGGTACATAAATGGAGCAAAACTGATGGCACCGAATTCGAACGTCGGCTCTTAGTCAATGAAGCTGACCTGATTACATTTACCGATACAGGCCGAACGCTGTATCCTGTTTTTACGCTAGCCAAACACGTTGACCCCTGCGCGAAATTACTCCACTATATTCACACTGAACACACCAAGAAACAGGATTTCGTGCTAAACCGGTTGCAGATAACACAGGTTGAAGAATGGTCGCCTGGTCCAACATGACGTTTAACTGCCCCTAAACTTTGGGCGCTGATTGCTGTTCCTACAGATGCCATACTATGTTGCACTCACAGTTCGCATTTTAAAAATTTGACTCAAATCAACCGAGTGGTTGATTGTAGTCAGTTACCAGCGAGTCGCATTGCAGGCTATATCAAGTTACACCGTTTTCGTGAGGTACACTGACAGAACAACATACGGTTTGTTGTTACTTCATTTCGCATCCGGCAGTGTCACCCACTTGACCGAAATAACACGGGTGGAAAAACGCTAATACGATGGTGCATCAAAGTAGACCACGGTGTGAAAGAAGTTGTACGCCTGTGACGTCGGAAGATTCAAACTTCTCCGTCACAATCATCTTGAAAATTTCCCATGCAAGAAGATATTCTAACATGGGATCTTTGTTCCTATAATAAAGTAAAGTAAAGTACTGCTTTGCGGTTAACTGTTCACAACCGGGTTCAAACAAGGTTTCCCAGGATTGCATAACCTTTCGTATTAGCAAGATACACCCTGGACACCATCTACCGGAGGGTCCGTGGTCCCAGTTCGAAACCAGGCTTTTCGATTACTCTTCTCAGCGATTTGGCACCTGGTATCACAGCCCTCGTGCTTTTTTCGAGTTTATGGAAGATATGCACCGAAATTGTGTCACAGCTAAAGGACTATCATTACGTCATCATACGGTCGTCCCGCTCACGTCCTGCAGACATTCGTCAGTGATTTTACACACCTCCACATTATTGAGTAAGACTGGATGGTAGCTGTAGGACAACGTTAATCGCTCAATTAGGCCGCTAAATATTGTGAGAAGAAACCCGGCATAGTCCAGGCGGTCAACTATCGAACATGTTCCACACCAATAACTCCTCCAAACTTCCGTGCTACTAACAACCCCGTATCCCACACAGCAACCAATACTGCAGGTACATAAATGGAGCAAAACTGATGGCACCGAATTCGAACGTCGGCTCTTAGTCAATGAAGCTGACCTGATTACATTTACCGATACAGGTCGAACGCTGTATCCTGTTTTTACGCTAGCCAAACACGTTGACCCCTGCGCGAAATTACTCCACTATATTCACACTGAACACACCAAGAAACAGGATTTCGTGCTAAACCGGTTGCAGATAACACAGGTTGAAGAATGGTCGCCTGGTCCAACATGACGTTTAACTGCCCCTAAACTTTGGGCGCTGATTGCTGTTCCTACAGATGCCATACTATGTTGCACTCACAGTTCGCATTTTAAAAATTTGACTCAAATCAACCGAGTGGTTGATTGTAGTCAGTTACCAGCGAGTCGCATTGCAGGCTATATCAAGTTACACCGTTTTCGTGAGGTACACTGACAGAACAACATACGGTTTGTTGTTACTTCATTCCGCATCCGGCAGTGTCACCCACTTGACCGAAATAACACGGGTGGAAAAACGATAATACGATGGTGCATCAAAGTAGACCACGGTGTGAAAGAAGTTGTACGCCTGTGACGTCGGAAGATTCAAACTTCTCCGTCACAATCATCTTGAAAATTTCCCATGCAAGAAGATATTCTAACATGGGATCTTTGTTCCTATAATAAAGTAAAGTAAAGTACTGCTTTGCGGTTAACTGTTCACAACCGGGTTCAAACAAGGTTTCCCAGGATTGCATAATCTTTCGTATTAGCAAGATACACCCTGGACACCATCTACCGGAGGGTCCGTGGTCCCAGTTCGAAACCAGGCTTTTCGATTACTCTTCTCAGCGATTTGGCACCTGGTATCACAGCCCTCGTGCTTTTTTCGAGTTTATGGAAGATATGCACCGAAATTGTGTCACAGCTAAAGGACTATCATTACGTCATCATACGGTCGTCCCGCTCACGTCCTGCAGACATTCGTCAGTGATTTTACACACCTCCACATTATTAAGACGGTCCTAGTGAGGCAGAAAAGGATCTTGAATGGTCTTGACACTATGAAGTGAAAAGGGACGCAAGTTTCCCATAATTTTTCTCAGGATATACTACCGACTCCGTCGCAGATGGGTTCACCTAAACCTACGATCCATAAACAGGGAGTATTTGTTGAAACGTTTAATTATACGCAGAAAAAACAGCTATTTTCAAAAGTGGTGAGTTAGTTCCAGCTCAATTGCTGCCAAAATAAGTGTGTTAGGCGAAATTCCATGCCAAAACAGCCTCCTCCCTGGCAGCTAGGCGCGGCTACGGCCTAACTCACACGTGATTGGTCAGAAGATTGGGCTGCCTGCCGGGCCAGCATGAGGCTGAGTTCCGATTGGTGGATAATGTAGACCCAACAGCCAATCATGTTCCAGTACTTGCTGGTCGTCAGTAGTGTGTCCAGGTGTCTGAATTTCCAAAAGGTTGTCGTTGCGTGCAGTGCAAACAAGACAGGGTTTTTGAGCTGTCTTTGGGCGTCTAAGTTTTGATGTGCCCTTTTGGTTCGTGCTGAAAAAGTTATCTTAGCAGGATTAGGCCGAGAGCTGAGCTCAGACATTACCGTTATCAGAACGTGAGAGCTGAATAGTATCAGTTGCCAAAAATAGAGATTATGATGCATCCAATGCAAACCGCCTGATTAATCTGTCATTATGGCTCCGGAAACAGTACGGTTGTAATTAGGAAAGCGAATGGGGTGGCGAATTTTCCGGTACCATTGGTATTAGGGGTTGGTTAAAGACGAAAGTCACGCACGTTCACCTAAAACTCCCCGCTGGCAACGAAACTATCACTGGACACACTGCATAACTGGAGAGACCAATAGGATTGGATTGCTTGTGACTGTTCTCCTGTAGATCACACATAGACTCCATGAAACAACATGTACGGTATAAGTTTCTCATCAAACTGTCTGATTTTCCCACAAGGCTTTATGATGATGTTGAAAGCCCCCTTGGATAAAATGCCTTCAGTCAGTGTGAGCAAAAACCTCATACGCCCAATAGAAAATTCTTTACTCTCTGTTGCCAACATGCTGAACCACAATGAAAAAAGTGCGGCGGAGTCTTTACTCTATCAGGAGGCCACATTTCACAAGTTCTGATGTACACTGAAATCCAAAGCTTTTAGTAAGATGATTTTGCTGCCAGGTCTAGAACGCCTGATAGTCCAAAACCAGAAAAAAGAGAGGACGAATATTTAACCCCGACGCACCATCAGGCAGTAGTTCTTGCCTTTACGTAAGCACTAACTGTAGGGCGAAAAAAATTCCTGGTGAGGAAGGGACGAATGATACAGATATCTTTCTTGCATTCACGTCAATCGTGCGAATGCAATCATTCCGGTGAGTACATAACAAAAGAAGGAAGCACTGGACTCGAGTCTTGTTCCTTTTGGAGCCCCTTACATATCTTCTGCCACGTGGGGATTTGAACTCCAGACATCTGACTAACGAGGCGAGCACGTCATCACTGGTCTATCAGCACAGACTTGAAACATCTGAATTATAACATCAGAGCGGAAGAACATGTAATGACTTGCCTGGTTTCCCCACGGCCTGAACGATGATGCAGTAATTGTCCCGGTTGTGTTGATCTAACACGAGTGAAACTTAAACCTTTCGGTACAGATTCATCAGACTGAACGCTCCAGAACGGAAAGAGGACGCCTCAGATGAGAGTTTACGTGAATGTGAATTCCACAACTCCAAAAAGCATCCACAACCAATCTCTTTCAAATGTACGAATCTACAGTTGAAGGGCTCTGTCTCATGTTGATGCCGTACTACAGCGGTCCACTGGGCATCATACAACGATAATTCATTGAGTTCCCAGCCTGCGGAAACCCGAAAAGCCATCACAATCGAGAAGAAAGCAATCTGATTCCTCCTAATGTGGAATGGCTACCAGTAAACTGCTAGGCAATATAACATAGATCATCATCATTTATATGTATCGCGACATCTCGAATATCGTAACGACTGAAACGTGAGGCGGCCTGGTGCAGCACATTCGGTTGCCTGGAAACATCACAAACGAGAGATTCAGCTGGGTTCCAGGTGAGTCCAAAGGTCAAACTAGTTTGTAAATGAGTGTGTACATTCGCTAATTTCGTGTAATTTGGTTCCAATTAGAACATAAGGTTGACGGAAACTCGGAAACTGCTCCTACCTAATGAGCCCCAAGAAAGGCGAAACCGGCCGTGAGCTGTCGGGGAGCTTTCAGCAACCTCATGAGTAGTGTACTACAACTCTATAGATCATCATCAGTTCTTACGTTGTTCGCCCAATTAGGTGACGTGTGACGAACCAATAGAACCTTCTGCCTCTGGTTCTAAAGTTTACACATCCGGTAAGCTTGACGCAACTTATGCTGCAAAACCCAGGATGAATTTTTAAACGGCAGTGCAGAATTACGTATCGTCCAGCGTAGTTGAGTTCAACAATGAAAAGGAATATCTGGAAATGACTCAGAGATGGGAGCTTATTTGTAAACCTACCCGAACAGAAGAGTAGGCCACTCCGAGTTTGTCCTCGAACGATTTGAACGCATTCGTTTGCCTGATCGCGGTCATGTAGGGGGGGGGAGAGGATCAAGGGAGCAAATCAGCTGTTCACGCATAACAATGAGAATCTGACCATTCAATAAATACTTAAAAAAATGTAACTGCGATTTGACTTATCTTAACCCTAACTTTGAGGAAATAGTGAAATACATAATGTGAGTTGGTCGTGAGAACAGTTGGGATACAAGAAATGAGATATGTTCAACAAATCAAGGTTACCTAAAATGGGCGAACCGAGGATGTGGTGTAATTCGCAGGCGATGCCAATCAACAAGTTTGTTCATCGTTGGCCACTATCAAATAACCAGGTTTCATCCGCGACACGTAGAGGAGGCAATGTTTAGAAGGAGTTTGGTTGACCCAGTGAGAGGAAGGCTAACGGTTCGAATCCGAACCAGGCATCTGTACTGCTTGGGCAACCTGGTAGTATCCCAGCCTTCGTGCAGCTAGGCACCGAAATGAACTTGTTACAAATGAACGTGTTTACGACAAGCAGAACGATAGCGAATTTTAGGAAAAATCCACGTATTTTTCCGGGTTAACAGAACCATCATTCGGATCTGCCCTCGCTCTGGACAAGCTGGCGAACCTTCGAATTGGCGGCGCCGTGCAATATTAGGATTCTTCTTTTCCCCAAAAACAACGGATGTTTTCATTTCCCACTTTAACAGAAACATGTGTCTGCATCGTTTCTGCGGTGAGAGTAGCTACCTACGACAGCAGCAATTTACTATATTCGTTTTTCCACAGATTTGGAGAATAAATGCAGTCAGTCACAGTATGGGTAATGTATTACTATCGTGCGTCAGTAAAAGGAAGAACGTCTTCGCTGCGGAGTTGTTCATTGCAGGACACCAACTGGACAGTCAGACTATTGGAAAGGGAAGCAAAACTCTCATATGTATCTTGTTTACAAGAACTGAATATCCATCTTTTCCTTGAACGGGTCTTACTAAACTTTCCTGGATATTCATTGACTGTTACTCAAATGCAAGCAAATGCTACAAAGCGACCCTACAAATTCCGTGATAGATCTTACTTTTCAAGAGACGCGAAGCGGATCTACGAGAAAACATACTACTCGCATGCCTCAGCAGTAGTATGCACCGTTACAAAGGTAGTTACTTACAACAGTAGTAATTTACCATATTCGTTCTTCCACGGATTTAGAGAATAAATGCAGTCAGTCATACTATGGGGGGTGCATTACAATCTTGCGTCAAACAGAATAAGAGACAGTGCTGATTGGATGGAGCGTTTGGGTTTAAACATTCGAAAAGAATGCTGATTCGTGCAAGAATCTCTGATAATTTTCATAAAGGAAACTACCCACAAGGTTGCTGAAGACTCGTCGACAGCCCACGACCGGTTTCGCTCTTCCGCTTGGGGCTCATCTGGTAGGCGCAGTCCCCGAGTTTCCGTCAACAACTTTATGTTCTACTTAAACCCAAATTGCACTGTTTTCGAGGAATACACTCATTTGCAAATCAATTTGGAAATCTCTGATAATGTTTCTTCGCTACAGGGAAGGACCTTGCATTCATTCTCGTAATAATGCACAGACAATCCCCAAGAAGGCTGGTTGCATCCAGCTGGGGATGATGACATCATTCATATCATGTTGACCGTCTTGTCAAGTTCCTTAACAGAGGTGATATCATGAAAAACATGGAGGTACGGTTCTGCACACTCTCGATACAACTAGACAGCAGAATGCATCAGTTACCTAGTCGTCAAGTGTGAATTTCACTGCTTAACTAATTACCAATACATTGTTTCTACAGGTTAATAAACTACACCCGGGGTCCCGGTTTTCAGAACTATCTTGGCTGGGATACTCCGTTCCTACCACCATTATTTTTGTATCGGGGCTTACGAAACCGACATTGTGAATGGAACCACAGAATTGAGGTCCAAACGGAACTGTGTTGGCAAAGAACATCAACATCTTCACTGATCACAGGCAAACTCCAGTTGCTTCAGTGTGTTTTAAGCCTGTAGGATGCACCAGGACGCTTTCCCATTCAGCATGTTTTCATGTTTGTGTCTTTAAATAGAAATAGACCTTTTTCATAAAGGAAACTACTCACAAGGTTGCTGAAAACTCGCCGACAGTCTCAGCAACCTTGTGAGTAGTTTCCTTTATGAAAAAGGTCTATTTCTATTTAAAGACACAAACATGAAAACATGCTGAATGGGAAAGCGTCCTGGTGCATCC
>NW_008751691.1:958340-965959 GCF_000715545.1 Opisthorchis viverrini | reverse complement strand
ATATACATGTATCGCGATATCTCGAACATCGTAGCGACTGAAACGTGAGGCGGCCTGGTGCAGCACATTCAGTTGCCTGGAAACATCACAAACGAGAGATTCAGCTGGGTTCCAGGTGAGTCTCTCGCGAAATCAAATTAGTTTGCAAATGAGTGTATTTCTCTAAGACCTTGTTGTTGTACAACAGTGAGACAGCGATGTCAACACTTACGTCTCTGTTTTTGATAACACTGACGCTGATTAGATAGTGGCTATACTGACCAAAGCAGAGGGAGAACCAGTCGGTGAGGTCTCTTACAACCAACCGATTTACTCTGTGCCCAATAGTCGTCAGAAGCTCTCGTTTGTTGCTGGTTAGTGTGGATGTCTGACACCTACAACGAATGGGTTGAAGGGGAATAATTGCCATATTGGATTGAGTTTTGGGACCTTGCATTTGGGGAGCTCTCCCTTGCGTGTGGCTGACAAACCTTGTGTGGGCTATGCGGTGTTAGGATAACTTCTCAAACGGGTCCAAACGTTCCTCACTTGATTGCCCTTCACCTTCCCCACCTGTCAGACACCAAAATCACATCTGTTTCATATGACCCTTCCAGGTAAGAACGCGTGTCGACAAAACTTCGACTCAACCCAACATGGTTCATTTCCCGACTTGTCCCAATTCACTGCCCTACATCATCACCTTTCGACTACTTGTTTAGTGATGGATACTTCGAGTGACTGTTTGAGGGGAGCCGGGCTAAGTTGACATTTAAATCTGGCGTCTCTGTAACTGGTCATGTTGGAAATCCATCCCTGAGTGCGTAAAGCTTCGTGAGAATTGGGTTGACATCCCGGAGCCACACAACTTTGTTTCATCCGGTTCGCAGAGCACTCATGCAAAGAAAAAGGTTGATTTTAACAAAGTCAGAGAGGGGCACAGAAACATGAGCGACTGGGATGGAGTGTAGAATCCACACATCATCAGATTATGGAAGCCTAATAAAAACACAATGACAGTTCGGTGATTCGTCTGTTTGCATGGACTTCCAGAGCGGAACACGATGGAGCGCTGGAAAGTTTTCGGGTTGACCTAGTTTCTGTTGTCTGAAATTCACTTAGCGATCCAAACTGTAAACGGAGCTAGTTAACCATGTAAACAAAAGCTGTGGAGTTTTCCCGTGTGCAACTCCGAGGCAACCATGAATTCACTAGTTCTACAAAATAAACCAGCGCCTTGAAAACACTGAGTGAAATGTGATGGGCTAATCTTCCGCAGGCAGTTTTCAAATAGAAGAAGAAGCAGGCTCGGGGCGACCTCAGTGTGTTCGTGGGACCGACCATAACGTCACTCTGGAAGATCGTCAAATGCTAACGAGAAATGCTACATCCAGATGGGTGCCAAAACGTCTGAATGTTAACGAGAAACGACGTCGAGTGAACCGCTCCAAGTCGGTTTTACAGCAATCCCAGAGGGGTTAGGTCAGCTTTGGGAAACGATTACAACATACTGTTGACCCCAAGACCGAAGAAACAATCCGCATATGAACGACACGCAGGTTCTCCAAGACCAACTGAATTCAAGACGCAAATATCAGCAGGAAAGATCATGTCCACAGTGGTCGGAGATGCTCAACTATGTTCCAAAAGGCTAAACTGATAATACGGGAAATTACTGCAGTGAACGAGGTGCTGCAGGAAAGCTGCAAAAAGAGACTCTTTCTTCAAGACAACGCTCCTACTCATTAGATATAAAAAAATATTTTGGCAACACTGAGCTGCTATTGTAAAATCCATCTATCTTATTCGTCCGACCTTTTCGAAATCTTGAAAACGGGCCTGAGAAGGAACGATATTTTAACCGATACGGAGTTGATTGCAGCAGCAGGGCAGTAGTTCGTCATCAGTATCATCATTATCATCGAAAGAAGAGAGGCGTCAGCAACAGCACCTTTTCGCTTACCCACTCTGCTGTATGCAGCGAATAAGCCGACCCGACTGCTGGCACCACGAGACGGTCAATTTGGCATCCGTTTATCTGCACACGTGCAGTTCATTGCTGTATGCGGGCTGGGATACTGTTGGAGAGATCAATATCCCCAAAAACTCTGTATCTTTGTGTGTGCTAACGAACTTCCGGCATTTTCAAGGTCAAACTATGGATATATATATATATAGTCATTTTTCCCGGATTTACCTGTTGATCGCGTGTTGTTTGGATCATTAAAGTTGTTCCCGAGGTTTTCGTCTTCTTACTATTCGCGGTCCCAGGAGTCTGGATCAAGCAACATAGCTGGGGGTAGAATATTGTCACAGTCCGTATATCTTATTGTTTGCTCGCTGCGTGGCCGAACCGTAACAGATACTACACCAGGGCGCCCACACCTAGACAAGAGGACGATTAGAGTCCTCAACTAAAGCCTTTGGCTCAAAAGCCTGAACATAAAGGCAGCGGTGTTCAGCTGGAACTGTAAATAGATTCCAATGTTTACGGAACACGTCGCCACAGACGTTCCAGCCCCAAAACTGGAAGGCTTGGAGACTGTGCTGGTCAGACACCTAATCATTGACCAACCTGATATGAGACTTTGCGAGTGTCGCAAAGATGACCCCCAGTATAGATCAACGGGTCGCGGAGGCACACAAGCCGTCAACCACATTAGCATTTTTGCCAAACGTTGTCGATACTGTAGGGCAAGATGTGTCAAATGCATTAAACCGAGGTAAAAATGTGGAAAAACCTGTAGGTATCATGATTCCGTCATATCCTTCAAGATCAGGACGAGAATGTTCAAGACTCGTTACACAGGAAATCCAGGAAAGGAAACAAGTTAGAACGGGCTAGACTGTCGAAGAGCTTTCAGCAACCTTGTGGGTTAGACTGAATTTGAAACACCGACGGGAGGTTAGCAGGCGCACACAAAAACTCGCATACTGAACCGAGAGCAAGGAAGTAACAAATTCCATGAACTGAAGTTCAATGAAGTCAGCAGAACCGGAGGTTTGGTTTTCGACCTGGGAAAAACTTCAGTGCAATAGTAACTGGGATTCATTAGGCTGATCTCGGCAAAACACATTGAGTCAATGAAACTATCATTAACTATCATAGAAACATGAAACCAAAAAAAAAACAAAGATGAAAGGGACATTGCGCTAGCACCCGATATGCACACATCTTCGAACAAACACTCGGACAACCTGCACGGGTGAAAGTACGAACTCTACTGACCGCTGTTGGCAATTTCCAATCAAGTGAAGGGAAGATCACACGGACCACAGCTTGGAAAGGGAATAACAACACCAACAAAAAAATTCATAGCATTTTCTCACTACCAATTTCGTGCTGAACATAATGCCATTCTCCAGAGATGACGCTATGCGCGGTACGCGAAAGGACTGCCGAGTTTGCAGCGATGTATGCACTCTATAAGTACAGTATATGGGGTCTTACCAAATCGTTCAGCTATAGCACGTTTCCGGCGCCTTACTGCCATACCACCGGCAGGAAGCACGAGGGCTGGGATGATGCCAGGTTGCCCAAGCCTAGACAGGGGAAGTCGAGAGGCAGAGGTCGGGTTCAAACCACGGACCTTCCGGTCAGTAAACTCGCGCTCTAACTATCTGGGACATCTCCCCCCACCCACCCCCTCTCGTCCTACCAAATACGCACTTCTCGATCATCTCTGTGAATTCGATTGACGTATGATTCTGATACACCGATGATCAAAGACTTCAAGATGCCTCAGATACCCCGCCCGAAAAGATCGAGCTTAGACCTCGCAAAGGCATATCTCAAATAGCGATCTCACAGACAACCCCTGACACCCGAGGAATGGATCTCACACTCTGGCGCATTTTCAATACGGACATACTGATGCATCCCGGGTGAACTGGATCTCCCTGAGGAGGGCACATTACCAAAAAATGCGTCGTTTTGTCCATCCGACAGCGTACTGTCGTAAAAACGATACTTTGGTAGGACTCATTGCGAACCCGTGAACAACACCCAATCCTTGTGTGCCAAGGGACTCTGGAACCGAGCCATTATTTAGACAATTCAACGAAGGCCGGATGGAAACAGAGTGAAATCATACATATTAAAACCTTTTTTAAGGGAAAGTTTAAAAAAATCGTTCAGCCGTATCACCTTTTCGGTGCCTAGCTGACATGTCAACGGATGGATGCATCAGGGCTGGTTGACCATACCAGCCTAGACAGAAGCCGTCAAGATGCTGAAGTTGGGTTCGAACAACGGACCTTCCGGTCCGGTGCCTTAACCACCGAGCAATCCCGTTCTAAGCATCAATTATGGCTGATTCAGTCAAACTCCTTGCAAAGCAAATTGATTCTCCCTCTTTCAGAAGAGCTTGGTAAACAATCTGTAGTTTTTATTTGGGCAACGTTTCGCTTTTGACACACAAGCTTCATCAGGCCAAGTGAACAGGTCACCGAATTGGCCAGGTTATAAAACAGACGGGCAACCAAGCGGTAAGTCCTCTTCACACTAGATCAGTGTTGTGTGTCAATTAACGGCTCTTGCTGGCTAGTATAGGTGCCAAAATCCTGAATTAATGGGTTGGAGGAGTTCCAAATTAGTTTCGATCGCTTTTTGTTCCTTAGTCTTCCACTTCAGGGTGCTTCACTGGATGATTCACCTCGGGTGGCACTGGTAGATTTTCCCTGGTCTTTGTGGGGTTGTGAGCGCTCCGACAATTTAGTTTGAGGGGGGTTGAGGTTAAGTGGAATTCAGATAAATACTACTCCTCCTTCTGATGACGGCACACCAACACGTGTGAACTCGAGTGACCCAAGACCGTTCTCCACACGCTAGCCAGTTCCACGCCTTCCATCCTGTTAACACTGGGATGCTTAGCAATTTCTACCGCCTCGGCGATCAGTCTGTGTGACGTGGACCGTAGTCCTCGCCTCAAAACGTCAACATTTTCTAAATCTATTTTGTGTTCCGTGTCGAGTGCGTGTTCCGCAATCGCCGAATCTTTCAGTAACGCTTGATATTCATCTGCGCTTCTCGGCGGCCTGTTTATTTTTCTGCTATGCTCTCCGACTCTGACGTGTAGTTCTCTGGCCGTCTGTCCTATATAGACCTTGGTGCAGTCTTATAACCTGAACAATTTGGTGACCTGTTAACTTGGCCTGATGAAGCTTTTGCGTCAAAAGCGAAACGCTGCCCAAATAAAGACTACCGGTTTTTTACCAAGTTCTTCTGAAACGATGACTTCTCAATCGGTTCCAAACCTTTTCCAATTGATTGATTCTCTCTCTCCTTATACTTACAAAAAATGCGCGTCAGTATACCACTGAGAGTCGACTGAATTCATGGACAAGCGTCTGGAGACGACGAACTCTACCAAAGATAATTTAGCGACCGGCCGCTTCAGCGAAGATTTACTGTATCAACTAGAAAAGCTAAACTTCAAAAATCGCATGCAGATTCAGTAGACTCTTTATAAGCACAACGTCCTATCTAGTTCATCCTGTAAGGCAATAACGCAAATGAGCGTTACTCTTCAGTCAGAGTCAAATTTCTGAAGGTTCACCAAGTCAAGGACTAGCTTCATAGTGGAAGAGGGACAGAATGTCTGTTGAAACAGGATGCAATATATTGACATGGAGCTAGGTAAATCATGACTTCCAACCGAGACGTTGCTGATGCCAGATTTGCTTCGGGGTCCATCAGCCGTCTCTCCGGCTGCTGTCACTCACATGAACGGATACCAGATGGAATTAAAACCCACGGACAGGACTAGAAAACGGGAAGCGCTAAACGTTTCAGCATAACGACCAAGTGTCAGCTCTCATTTGGGCATCGATTATTTTGCAGCGGAATCCAAGTCACCGAACCGGGTAGACTGCAGCACTAACCGTGCTTTGTTAATTTCGTACTACGTCCCAGCCCATAGTTGAGGAATAGCTGCACCTTGAGGGTATCGTGAACCAGAGCGCGAACGACACTACGGAACGAGATAACTAAGTAGAATCTGGAGACCGAAGTTACGTAGCTTGATTGGCCCATCATCTGACTACCTTCGTCTTGCGTACGTAGCTTGATTGGCCCATCATCTGACTATCTGCGTCTTGCGTCATAATGTGACAAACACACTAAAAACCAATGGATAAGAGCCAATGTCTAGTAAATTGACCTTCCAGCTAATTGGTGAGCTGCTCAAATATTCTGATAATCTAGTCTAATGATTCGCGGTCTTCCTTCTCCAGGCCAGTTCTACGTTAAAGCTGACGCTCTCATCGTTTTGTAGAGGAAAAGGATAATTGATTTCAGCGACAACGGGCCGGATGAAGCAACGTCGTGGGGACATTTGTTCTATCATAAGTTAGAGCATCGGCTTAAGCGAGTAGGCAAACAAAACACCGATTTTTTGTTCACTGAATGAGATTTAAACAGAATCCGAAAGATGCGTACGCATAAATACAAAAGACCAGCACTTCAACACCCCAAAAAGGACCAGTTTTGTTCACAAAACCTCGTCAATTGTTGGAGGAAGGCACAAATCTACCGTAATGAAACTGATTGCCTCAACTGTGTGGTCAACAGTGAAAAACCGTGCACCATAAGCGACTAAATTACAACAACTAGGAACAATGTGACAAGTTGAAGGGGCAACTTTACGCGCGGATAACAAAGTACACGTTACTGACGTTTTTTCAAGCGAACATGACAGATTAGTTGGCACCCGAGAAAAAAAGAAACTAAAACCACAAGCTCACATCCGCTTTGTCACGCCCACGTGCGCATACAATCGGATCAATAATTGCTATGGTTACCGTGTGGTGGAAGGTATGAGCGAAAAACGGAAAACATGGCAGATAGCGAGTTTCTATGTGTGAGCTAATAAACAAACATGGGGGTGACTCTTCAAGTGGAGCACTTGCTAATTCCAAACAGTAGTATCGACAAAGGAAGAGAGTTCCAGGCTAGGTTTTCATAGAATCTTGAAATTCGCGTTTTTACACAAGGGGAAAGGTGCGAAAAACAACCCCGTGGGTCACATCTAATTGATTTAGGTAGGTACAGGCTGGCCATGCACTCTGACCAAGCATTTGTACAGACGAAAGATGGCCGGCCAGTAAGGATAATCGGGTACACACTTCGTTGTTTCGAACAAATGACGCGTCAGTGGTGCCCCAGCTTGAGAAATTTGGGCCAATCCGCACCAGACGTTGTGCCAACCAAGGTACACGCAACAACTACGTGTAAAGCAGTGGAGCAGAAACTGAACAATACCGTGTTCGGATTTGTTCCCGATCGTGAACGACAGTGAGTTGGGATATTCTTGTAGTCGAAACATCGGCTCGTGTAGAGTACAGCAAGGCAACAGTACTGCAACCCGTTCTCCCTCCTTCCTACCTTCACTTGGGTTTGAAAAGCTTGCGAAAACTCCCTTTCCCAACATCGCGTCATCCAAGTTCTGAAGCTGTTGGGACGTCAATATCCTCCCAAAACCGTTTATTTTCCGAGCTATTGACAAGTTATTTTCCTAAAATTTTGCGCCTAAATCCAACAGACCGCGTCCATTTCCTATTGGCCAGTTAGACTTTGTGTGCGCCGATTGATCGCTCCCCGAGGTCGCCCGAAATATTATATATATATATATATATATATA
>NW_008751691.1:950790-958308 GCF_000715545.1 Opisthorchis viverrini | reverse complement strand
GCGCTCGTTCTCAGGTCGCGTATAGCCGTTGATCGTACCCGCTTCCCTACATAACAGAAGCTTTACGAGAAACGGGTGCCCTTTGTAAGGACAGGTAACACAGTGACACGTGACCACAGCATAACGCACTCCTCGACCACTGACGGAGAACGTTTCGTATGGTTACCAAAGAACTCCATTTGTAGGTAGCTTAGAAGAGGCGATAACTTCGTCCCATTCACAGGGCTGATGAGTCAGTGTATGATATATCATCACCGACAGTTACACTAGATTAGAACACTGGCGCTTGATTACCGTACAACTGTGCCAGTTCATTTCAATAAAGCTTTATAATCGAAAGAAGAGAGAGATAAGGAATGAAGGGGGACCCAGAGCTAGTCCGCCTCCAGCAGCTCCAGCACTCTGTTAGACGATCTGAATAGACAGTGATTGCATGAAAGCCACTAACATCGGTTAGGCACCATGTCGTTCGGTGTCTGCAGTCAAGCATGAGGGCATAAGTGGACCAGATTATGGTGTGGTGGTGAACAGCACTTTTTGTTGTCTGCTGGGTTTTGTGGTTAAATAAGGGGCTCTGATCAACATTTATTCTCTGAGATGAAAGCAGTCATGGACAGGAAAAACCCCGGGGTGGAGAGCCGGAAACATCATACGGTGGATAACCTGTGAACCGCTTGCGAAGTAATGCTCTATCCTCTCGTTTGTTCCTTCAGCTGCACTCAGCAAGAAGGAACAGCGCACTGCGCAGTGAGCGTGAGGTACACAAGTGTACGACACGTTGGAGTCCCTTCTACAGTGTGACGAGAAAACTGTCGAAAAAACGTTTGGCTTTGTGTACAATTGTTTTCTTGGTGTAGACGTGACATAAGTGGGCCAGGATACCCCACACAAAAACTGCAGTCTTCACGATGGAACGAATGCAAAGAGAAATCACAGGACAGAGTAGAGAGAGGAACTCACCTCAAAACATTCCACTTCTCATGAAGCACATTCGACGTCTTTTCTTTAGCTGTTTTGACCACCGCCGTAGTCCGTTGAAAGCTGTGAGAAGAAAGTAGGCAGGAATGAGTCTTTAGGCTGGAGTACACATGACAGAGCGACACCGATTCATTGCGTTTCCCCACCTAGCGTAGAGTACCAAAGTTCACAGTGACACTAAGAGTTTCAGATCCCCACATGGGGCTGAGGCGCGAGTTGCTGGTAGAGAGGTCGGGGGTTCGATTTGAGCAACCTACCCATTACTGACAGGTAGATATACTGTATGCAAGAACGTTGGAACAGATGCCGGGACGTCGCCCTATTGAAAAACGAGCAGTTTGAAGCAGGATCTTCGTCAGCTGCTCAATCGCTGTGCGCAACTCTATGCTAGCGGAGAGCGATCAACTAGTCAGCACCCGAGGGAAAATGCATTGATGAAAACGAAACCTTTACCAGAAACACTCATGTTCCTTAATCTTTCGTGATCTGACAAAGCATGAAGCGAATTTCTGTTGCGGCTTACAATGATATTCTAGCTAATATGGATTAGATTACAGCTACTGGCAAACACACATTTGTTTGTAATCGATAGACCTGAAGAGCATGTGAGTTATACGCTGGTTTGGAACTCACTCGCAAGCATAGACTGATTCAACAAATACACTCATTTGCATACCGATTTGGTTTTCACAGAAAACTCAGATGAATCCATCGTTTAGGATATTCTTCAACTGAATGTGCTGCAAAAGGGCCCCTCGAGATATCGCAGTATATTTTCACAAAGGTAAAACCGGTCGTGGGGTGTCGAAGTTTTCAGCTACCTTGTGGTGGCTTGCTTTATGAAAGTATGTTAATTCACCCCAAACCAAGTGGTTAAAGAGCGAATTTACTGACCAGAAGGTTTGTGGTTCGAACCCGACCTCTGCCTCTCGACTTCCCTTGTCTAGACTTTGGCAACTTGGCAGTATCTCAGCTCTCGTGCAACCTTTGGGTGGCATGGCATTTAGGCACCGAAAGGGTGCTACAGCGCACCTCAAGCCTCTGTGAACATTCTTGATTTCTGCGTTGAACAACAATAAGCGATAGTCAGCAGCAAATGTGAGCTCTGCGTTCACATTTAGAAAAGAACTCGTAAGAATTGAAGCTGATATGAGTTCCGTTACCATAAACTACCCGGAGGAGCAAATTGATTTAAAGCTGATCGACTGCGTCAGATTCTGCTAAGAAGACCGCTAATTTTGGACGCTTTCAATAAGCACGCAGGCAGATACTCGGAAAGCTGGTGAGCCGACTTACAGACCAAGAGCCCCGTGTGCGGTGACTGTCAGGCAAGGCACAGTAAAGACCTGCACAATTGTGAATACGGCAGACACGGTATGGTGCAGCCATAGTTCTTGTTATGATTACTGTCCGACCACATAAGAAAACACCTCGGGTGACACTAAAAGGGTTCCACACCGGGAAGCGTCTGACTAGCGAGAACCACGACTTACGTTTTCCGCAACTGGGTGGCTATATTCCTGTTGCGTTCGGGTGCAAGGGATATTCTCGCCTCCTCTCGTCTGGGGACAAGATGGCTCAAGTGACTAGAGCGCGAATTTACTGACCGGAAGGTTCGTGTTCGAACCCGGGGACAAGATGGCTCAAGTGACTAGAGCGCGAATTTACTGACCGGAAGGTCCGTGGTTCGAACCCGACCTCTGCCTCCCGACTTCCTATGTCTAGGCTTGGACAACCTGACAGTATCCCAGCCCTCGTGCTTCCTTCGGGTGGCACGGCAGCTAGGCACCGGACAGGTGTTACAGCTGAAAGATTTTTTTTATAATTCACGCCTCGGATGCGCACATTTTTCGAAGCCGTGACCAGAACAGACTAACATAACTAGGCGAACACATCCAACGGTAGCCAACCCCTCACTACTAGAATTCCTGCGCCACGTGGATGAACCGGAGTACGAAAAAATAGGTATTGTCACCAGTATCTAATATCTATCTAGTATCTAGCATAGCAAAGAAAAGAAGCTAGACAAATACGGGGTATCGACGTTTCGCTTTATCCCGTTTTCTAGCTACCTTCATTGCCTTCGTGCTGCGTCCGTTACATGCTCAAACGATCAGTGCTGTAGGCGCGTCGTCGATCAGATGGTTGACCGAGCCAAGTCACGTCCAGTCAATAGAAAGACGTTGGTATGGTGGGACAGTATATCACTGGTATTGACTGCATCATTCCAAAACGTGACAGTCCACCAGTAAATTTGGGTTAATAGTAAACGGCAGTTCCGTGGTGGTGTCTTCCCAGCTACTTCGAACACCAGGAAGTACGCACTTCTCAGCTATGGATGAGTATCTTCTCGAAATGAGGGGAGGAATATATTTTGAAAACATTTCACACCGGCGAACTAACCACCTTGATGGGGACATTATCTTGTTTTAGGGGATTACCACAGGGGCAGCAATGTACTTGGATCGGGTTTGGTACGCAAGCAGACTAAACAGAAGCTCCAGCAAGCAATTTTATACACTGACACAGTCACAGCAGGTATTCAAAAGTTCAAGACGAACGTGACAAACCTAATGCTCAGCACAAATTTCCAAACGCAGAGATGGGAAAAGTGCGGATCCCTCTTATTGATCTGAGTATGCATCTTGTCTGAATAATGGGAAGTGGAAACAGGGATAGTGAGGCATTAGTATAAAATATTGATTGAAGTAAACAACAAGGAACTGTGTATTATGTGCTCCCATTGTTTTTGACAATGTTCCGGTCATTGGGTACTTATCAGTTACAATCTAACCAGTCCTGTCACGCCCCCATCAATATATTTTTCAAAGAAAAATGGAGACGACATAAAAACTCACGCTTCACTTGTCCGCAAATTGTCTATCCCTTTATTGACCTCCTCGCGTAATTCGTTTATCACAGTGATACCCAGTTGTCGCTTCAAGAAATGCTGCCGACGGTATTTGGCGTTCAATACTTGTTTCAACGTTTGGATTTCCTCTTCGACCTAAGCGAGGTACGCAGAGTGAGAGGTCAATATAATAAGCTACGTTGGAAGGGGAGACAGAGGTTAATGAGAGGCCAGCGAACTTCACGCATAGACAGAGCTGTCTATTCTGTTGGGATTTTGGAAAACGGTCTTTCAGATAGAGAGAATGGTAAAAAATATAGACTGGCAACAGATTCCCTAGAAGATGAATATTTGACTCAAGATTCAACGGACGTGATGCAAAACTAGGGATTAAATCAGTTATCCTAGGACCGAATCAAACAGGTCTCGAAGGTAGTGCCCGTTGGAGGAACTAGTTGAAGCGTGGCTTGTTTGAGTGAAAAAATCATTCAGCTGTAACACCCTTTCGGTGCCTAGTTATCATGCCACCTGAAGGCAGCAGGACGGCTGGGATACTGCCAGGTCGCCCAAGTCTAGACAGAGAAAGTCGAGATGCAGAGGTCGGTCAGTAAATTCGCACTCTAACCACTGAGCCATCTTACCCCCGCTTGTTTGAGTGAGAGGTCACGTGCTTCTCTTGAGTCATCGGTGCCGGTCCAAGTGGTCATCGAGTGGTCCAAACTAATTCTCGGTTACCAGTCCGACAGACTCAGATCAGAAACTGAATTGAAGACCCAAAAAACACAACACCGGAAATCTCGCTCATGATTCCAAATAGTAAAAAGGAGGATGCCACTTTATCGACCCTTTTGTAGAAAGAGTATTCAAACAGAGGAACCATACTTCCATAACCACAACGGAAAGGCCGTAACTTCGGGAAATGGTAGGACAGTGGGTGGGTCATTTGAATACCGCCTGTTGCGAATCGCCGATAGAATACGTACCAGGGGTTCAGAGTAGGGAAGGAGTTCGCAAGCCTTGGAGGTTGGGTCATGATACATGCAACATATTCTGCCACATAGTGCCGGGACCAGATAAGACAGGGACTAGGATGCCAACTAACTCTCCCAGTTATTACTTGCCGCTAGCTAGGCCTGGCTGCCTTGTAGTTGCTTCTGTTACTTTCGGCAAATACCTATAGAAGCATCAACCCCCACGAAATTTAGAGCAGAAATGAACAAACGTGTAAAACCTGCGAAAAAGTAATCCTCAGTGGACATGTGGATTGAGAACCGGCTGGATTATCGTTGCACTCTACGGCTCACGGGAGGTATATTCTCAACATATACAAAAATTTGATAGTAGAAACCTACTTTGGACTGAAGAGTTAACTGTGATCGTGGCAACTTTGAAACGGAGGTTCACAATTCAGATCGCTCTGGAACTGGTCCATGTGAACTCCGCACAAAGAACAAAGAATAGATTGAAGTGATCGCGCGCAATCCTCGAAAATAGGGGGAAACCACAAAAAAGGTGGACTAAACGGTACAGACGTAACCGCGAAGTTGCGCAGCTACAATTCAGAGCTACAAAATGAAGTCTTGTTATGAAAAGGAGAACTGACCAAGAAATATCGCCTAGTATGTGCTCGGACAATCTGGATGGAAGGCGATAGCCATAAAGTTCATTTCCCTTAGACCTCTCTGATAGCAGGGTTGGTCAACTGAGCCCTATTTGGAAGGAGGGATGCATCAACGGCATACACATCGTCACACGCTTATGCCACGCAGTCCAACTATATTTTCGCGCCAGCTTAACCCTTGAAAGCTCAAAGAAAACAAAGGCTGATTGGTCTAACGGTTGAACTAACATCACATGCGTTCCGTTTTGTGTCACCACTAGAAACAGCTCGACATAGCTCAGTGGTTAAATCGATAAGGTCTGTGGTTCCAACCCAGGGCAGGTATCTCGACTATTCTCGTCTAACCTTGAGTAACCTGGCAGTAGCTCAGCCCTCCAACTTCTTTCCGGTGTCATGACAGCTAAGCACCGAAAGGATGTTACAGCTGAACGCTTATTATTATTATTAGTAGTAGTAGTAGTACCATTTGAATGCTTCGTATAGTCGGTCCAACCTGAATTATTCGGTTTCCTCGTGCTGGCTGCATTCACATAACTGTATGACGGAGAACAACCGTGTTTCAAATCGTTGTGGAAATGGACCAGTGACAAAATTACTCGCATATCTTTACGATTGTACATCCGGTCGGACTGTGGGAAGCGAAAACCCCGCTTTTCTGACCAGTTTAGGAACGAACTCGGGAGAAAACGAATGTTCTTGCAGTACAGAGAACAGCTTATCCTCGGCGACTGATTTACACTCTGATAAAGGGGCTATCGTTGTACGGGAAAGGTGCTCTATAACCCATTCAACATTGAACTAGATAGCTCATGAAACGCGACGTCGTCATGGTCGAGTATCAACTCCTATAAGAGAGCAACTCAACGTCAATTGAGTTCAGTGGTCAAAGTTTAACCTCAGATCGGTTAGTTCACACGATATAGGGAGTAACACGAGTGTTAGGTGGTGGCTGATCGGATGCCTCGTGCTGACTGCATTCACATAACTGTATGATGGAGAACAACCGTGTTTCAAATCGTTGTGGAAATGGACCAGTGACAAAATTACTCGCATATCTTTACGATTGTACATCCGGTCGGACTGTGGGAAGCGAAAACCCCGCTTATCTGACCAGTTTAGGAACGAACTCGGGAGAAAACGAATGTTCTTGCAGTACAGAGAACAGCTTATCCTCGGCGACTGATTTACACTCTGATAAAGGGGCTATCGTTGTACGGGAAAGGTGCTCTATAACCCATTCAACATTGAACTAGATAGCTCAGGAAATGCGATGTCGTCATAATCGGGTATCAACTCAACGTCAACTGAGTTCAATGGCCAGCCTCAGATCGTTCCATTCGCACAATATAGGGAGTAATACGCGTGTTAGGTTCCTGGAGAATGATGCGACTTTTCATAGGATTGATCACATGATGCGGTAGTTAAATACGGCTATTGTCAAGCGCAAAGTACCTTTTCATAATGTCCTCGAATAGGCTGAACACATTTCAGGAATCGTCGTCAAAAGGAATGGAAAAGAGAAATAAGACTGATAGGAAATTGAGCAGCCTAGAATGCAGGAAATGCATCGTGAGAGTGACCAGATTTGCAAGCACAGCGGTTGCTGTGTTATGCCTACGAGTCACCAAGTGGTACGCTGTCATCCCGAAAGGCGATACCGGCAAAATTTCATGAGTCCTGTGCGTTTGTTGTTCCAAATGCCCTTGTGGTTGGATAAACCACATTGCCGTTTTATTTTGAGAACACAATCAGATCGACGAATGAACCGTTTTCGATTAAGATATCAACCGGCCTGTAAATTGGTGGAAAGAAATATCGGGCATTTCAACAACTACGTGAGCATGGTTAGGTAAGTCAATCGGTAGGGAAGGATGTGAACCAGCAAGCGGGGGAGGGGCTAATTAAACTGAGGTAGTGTCATTCGGTTAGTTAACGCACACACTGTGACCACGACAACCGCAAATCCCGTCCTTGTTAAGGGATTGAACAGGCGTATGTCTCTGCTGTGGCTAATATGGTCTCTGATATTGGAGTGCTTCTAATATTCACCACTTTTTGGGCACAATAA
>NW_008751691.1:942353-950694 GCF_000715545.1 Opisthorchis viverrini | reverse complement strand
ACGAGGGCTGGGATACTGCCACGTTGCCCAAGCCTAGACAGGGGAAGTCAAGAGGTAGAGGTCGGGTTCGAATCACGGACCTTCCGGTTAGTAAATTCGCGCTCTAACACTTGAGCCATCTCGCCCCAATATGTGCATAAAAACATCCGGATAGTGAGAACATACGCGGGTGTGGTAGCCTAGCAAACAATGATTGTAAGGAAGGTATGGAGCCATGACTAAATGAAGTTCTGAGGATGAACGAAGGAAACAGCTTCGCGTGCAATCAAAAGATTTTCATCAGACACAGGCAACTGGAAGGGAAGGAGTGAAGTACCCTAATGAATGACTTGAAAAGCAGAAGATACGCTAGTTGAGATGGAGCGTTTGCAGTTTCGGCACGGTCTAGACGGTTCGAAACAGACTGAAGGTCATCAGGCACATGGGTATTGAGGATGTGATCAGGTATGCAACTTTCCACCAAAAAATCTCAGAGGACCCCGCACCAGATATAACAATAGTATGCCATGGTGACGCATAACTGGTGCCGAGAAATGCATAAGCGATCTACAACAAATCAGAGGGCGGCAAATCTGCAGGATCAAACACCGCGATATATGTAAATCGACCGGGCAACCAAATAAGGTAAATGGACAGCCAACAGCGTAAGTAGTCGAATCAGTTTGTTTTGTCGACCATTCGATGCCGTGCAGATAGGGGATCACTTATGTGCATTCACGGCGGGCTCTCTCTGTTAAGTGCAACTATTTTGTGCCCGTGTGTGATCCACAGGGTGTAGCCGTGATTGAATTCATGTATCACAATCCCGACGATTGGGGGGCGAGATGGATCAGTGGTCATAGTGTGAATTTACTGATCGGAAAGTCCGTGGTTTGAACCCGACCTCTGCATGTCAACTTCTGTGTAGGCTTGAACAACCTGGCAGGATCCCAGCCTTCATGCTTCCTTCTGGTGGCATGGCAGCTAGGCACCGAAAGGGTGGATTGTTTATTTACAAATAGTCTCATGCCACAACGACACCCGAGTAGTGCCGCGTCGCCTTACTTGCTACACACAACAGGGTAGGTAGACGGGAAAAGCCTACTGCGATCTCTTTCCCATCCCGACTTCTTTGCTGGAGACAGATACATGGGCCCATTTTTGAAGACTGACAGATCCATTCGCCGCCCGTTGCCATTAGCTGCAATGTATACAGCTGGCTCGACCGCCATGCCCACACACACTTCAAAATCACTCTTCAGAACCCCGCCGCTCGGTTCATCTGATAGCTTCGCACTTTAAAATAAGCTGGACAACAGACTGCTCTTGCATGCACTCAGGACTGATTTTCTGTACAAGTGTGCTGTCCCCCTGAAACGAGGAATCAAGACCCAAGTACGACTGTTGGGAAGACCTCTTCATCCGTTTCCACTTGCTTTGGTTGCACACATCTGTCGATGCGGAAGTCGTTGTTATGGGTTTGTTGGGGTTGGTACTATCTTAAGCCACAAAACCCAGAGGTCTCCGAGGATAGTCGCTTATGTGCCGTTCGTATACCAAAATCAGGCAGAAAACCCCGTAAACGCGCCGATAATCGCTGTCTGCGAAAACTACAACAGATTGGTTCTGGTGATTTCAAAGACAGTTTCTACGAAGCTTTGAAGGCCTTGTTGTGGCGCGCAAAGAGCTCAGATACTGTCCTGGTCGCTGGAGGCATCAATACCTGCGTAGATAGACTAAGAGCTGCTCAGGTCAAAATGGGCGGTCGTCTTGGACTGAAATCGAGACCGAAAACCGTGATCGAAACCGAGATCGAAAAACCGCGTACGCTCGCTGCAGTTATGTGCAGAACACAGGCTGTTTCCGCGAACTACTAATTCCGAAACAACCGAAGCCGCATGGCCATACAGTGCCCCCCCCAGCTTGCGAATCAATCTCCAACACAGATAGACCACATCGCCATTAGCTACAGGTGGCATGTATTGATTATTGATCATCGCTCGTTCTGGAACACCTGTGTGGACTCGTATCACGCATTTGTTCCCTACAACTTATCATTGCGCTTTTCACGGACGTGCGAGATTCGCATACTCCACTTGGCCATTGAGAAGCTCTCGGACCCCCTACTGAAGATTCTTTCGCACATGTTCGATGATGTTGACTCTTACTGGAAAGTGTTGTGTGCAACCGTTCAAGATGCTTGGCGCTTTGTCTGTAAAACGGTTCGACCAACTAGGTCTAAGCACGGATCTCAAGGAATGCTCTAAAATTCCTCCCCAAACATGTATTCCTACTCCGAGTACAATACTCTTCGACAAAATATCAGATTTCATGCGGAAAGAAGCATCAGTGCGGATCGAGAGGCTTGGTGGATCCAGAAAGCATAAAAGATGGAGCAGGTGAAAAACTCAGGGAATATGCGTACACCATTACATCTGATACGTGCAACGGGTCCAACCCGGTCCAAACAATCACTGATAACAAAGGCTCGCCTATCTGTGAAAAGCAAGAGCACCTGAATCGTCCGTCTGAACACCTTCAAGGACAGTTCAACTGGCTATCCAAACGCCTCATTAAAAATAATGGTGTTCGACAAGGATATCCACCCTCCCCCTTATTGTTTAGTTCCGTTAATGGTGAGATAATGAGGCGAATACTGGGAGGTCTCCAAAGTCTCGGGTGCTCATATCCCTTCGAAAGGCGTTCCCCAAGTTGGGAGCATTTTGGACAGATAGATACGAATTTTCACTAGGGTCGAGTTCGCAGCAAAAATAGCCTTTTACGACTACCAATACTGTGGTTGTCATCATCGTCATCACCATTGACAGCAACACAAGATGAGGACACCCGGGCTTCACTGCCGTACAACCAAGTCAACTTGTTTGACGAAAGCCTCATAATTGTTGTGGCCGCTAAGTTTCCTCCAGGACCGCTTAATTGTGTTTTGTCCGAACCGTTCGGGATGCTATCCAGAGGAAAATAAACGGCTGTAATGAGGTAGGTGGCACATCTAATCAACCACAAACATGTTTTAGTTGGGAAGTGACAACAGCTACCGAACCTATTAATTTCACGACAAAAGGGCATGAAGGAGGAGCAATAAACGTCAAAACTAGGCCGTGCCATACAGTTAGCTTGGAACGTCAGAATGCTTGCGGCGGACTGGCTCTTGGTCCAGTTCCTTTTATTCCTGGTTCTTTGCTGTGAATACGTCGAGATTGAACGGTAACGAAACACTGGTATCAAGACTTGTGTTGCGGCCTATAATTACGATGGCATGGAATGGGTTCTATGATTTTCGTGGTAACCTAGTAATGAAGATACTTTGATGAATTTGGTTTACATTAACAAGAGTAATCGCATTCGGGACATAGGGGTAAAACAGACTTCCAGCTGCAATACACCTTTGGTATATAGCTGCCATGAAACCCGAAGGAAGCAGGAGAGCCAGAAAACGGTCAGGATGTCGGAACTTAGATGGCAGCATTTGAGATGCCGATATTGGATTCGAATAATGGACATTTCGGCCAGTGAGATCGCGGCTTAACGACTGAACTACATCGAGTGAGACGTGAAATAGCAAATGTAGCACGTTACGTGTTATGAAAGCCACAAACGCTATGACATAACAACACCGCTTAAAAAGAGACTAAAGCGCAAACCAACCTGTTTCAACTCCTCTGCATACTGGGCACGCAGTTGAAGGACGGAGATTTGGTCGGAGGATGCTGACTGCTGCAGCGGATCTACTCCTGTTGGAACGTGTACCTCGTCTACTCCGACAGAATCATAGTAGTGTTCTGAAAGAAGTCAGAATCAGAGCGCTGAGGCGAGACAAAATCGAGGGACGACTGTGAAGCAGGTAACCAAGAGAATGGGAGCACACGAATTTGGACTTCTAATAAACGTTTCTTGTCAGCCAAACCAATTACAGACAGGATTGTTGGGGCATCTTCAAATACACCGAATAGAGCAAAGACCAAAGCCATGGATGCTTCACCGAAAACTAGCCTGGAGGAGACAGCACAGTTCGGTCCGACAAACTACTCATGCAAGCTTGAAAAATATACTATGCTTCTGAACGAAGCAATACATCGTTGTATGTTTGCTTCATTTTCCATCGTTCCTTGCTAAATCCCTTTTTCTCACATCCGATCACACTGTCATAGCTTTGGATGAATAAAGCTCAGCTTCTGGGCCCTTAGTCTATTCCGTTCATACTCTCATCGTAGTCGCACTCCATTCCTCATCAAGCATAACATACATGCCACCTACGAGAAACGGCCTAGAGTTGTCGAGTGCTGGTGGTGCTCCTGAGTCATTTGGGTTGTTTGGGAAATTAGCAAAAATAGATGCAAAGTATCAGGATCTTTTGACAGTAACTACAGATGTATAATAGTTCTAGTGCAGTCCGGATATAGAGTCTGACAGAGGGCGATATTGTGGTATTGGTCAAAAGTCATCTTACAAGGTAGTGAATTTTTTCAGAGTTGCCTAAATTATTTAGGTCTCGCTAGTTGAAATCACTGAAAAGCTTTCGAGAACCGTTGTGAACAATACAATATTGGTATGCCACTCAAAAGCCACGTCCAGTAAGCTAGCATTTTACCCGTGTCCCGAGGGTCGCTACTTAACTGGAATTTGGGTGCAGATTCTTCTCGCCTTATTTATCAAGCGCCTTTGTGGCACATCAGGTGATTGATTAGGCTGCGTCTACCGAGGAACGAACAGTTCTCGAAATGAACGATTTCTAATTTTCCCTCAGGGATTACTCTACATGCAACTTTAATCACACTTTACTTTGAAGTGACCACAAGGGTGGATGATAGGGAAAAAAGGAGGCCCAGAGTCACAGACCTCCCACACAAATGATAGATATGAACTTGGCATTGGAAATTTTGAAAATTACGCCTGGGTCAACTGTCCATGGAGAGTCGTGGGGATTTGGACATAGCAAACTTTCGAAAATCTGAAGGTCAAGAGAGCTTGGAAGACAATAAAACAAGGGAGAATTGAGAAAACCAGTAATCCCGGGGAAATCAGGTAGGACATAGTTACGTTCCAGCAAGTGAGTCTAATTTGATCTGGGACTGTTTCATCCTAGTTACGCATCGTGACCCGTGCACTTGTCAAAAATCTCCCCTGAAATTCCAACTGCCGATAGGGTAACAGCCCCGGAACTTACACAGCAAGGTACCAACAATTCCGTGACCCGTGCACTTGTCAAAAATCTCCCGTGAAATTCCAACTGCCGACAGGGTGACAGCCCCGGAACAAAGATGTGATTAACTTACACAGCAAGGTACCGGCGATTTGTACAAAAAAGATAAGACGAAACAGCCTTCCATAAAACAGGCCATCAAAGCGACAAAGGCTCATATGATATGAATCGTGTGATTGGGGGGTCTTCTAGACGTAAGTTAATAATAACATTCGTCCCGCAGTACCCTAATGCCATGTCACCTGAGAAAAGCACGCGGGCTGAGACACTGTCGCGATGCCCAGGCCTAGACAGCAGTCGACATAAGGGGACCTGGTTCGAACCACGTACCCGGCTCAGTAGGTTCACGCCATAACCACCGGGCTACCTCGAACCCAGCTGTTTCACCGTTTCGGTGCTCAACTGCCAGTTCACCCGAAGGAAGCACGCGGATTTAGATACCGTCAGGTAACCTAAGTATAGACAGGAGCAATCGAGGGGTTGGGCTGAAACCACAACATTCCGATCAGTATGCCTGTACCTTACTCACTGAGCTATCTCGTAAGCTACCGTAAGTTGACCACGCCATTAATAAGCCAGTCGTGACTGGATGGAATGGTCTTTAATAACTAATTGGAAAGGTGCGTGTCCAAATCACTTTGGAGATTCGTGAGGTGTGCACCATTGTTGAGTCCTAATAGCGTCTTTCACAATTGACAGGACGGCTGCCTCAAAACGAACACTTCTATTTTGATTATTAATGATAATATCATCTTTTACACTGTAGCTTTGTCCCTCCCGTATATTTGACCTGTGGTGCTCTTTGTTGGCTCAGCTTGCATTTCGTCATCTATGTGAACATTACCAATGCTAATTGTGTTCTTAATTATCTGCTACAGAAACTCATAGATATAACCCAAAGAATAGTTGGGGGCAAATCTGTAGCAGCAAAAACAGGTGTACTTTGAACAGCAGAGATCACGGTTCACTCTGTCTCTGACACGGAGACCCAACATCTAGTCGTCAGCATCTCGTCCCAGAAGCCAGCTGATGTGATATCGGCAGGATGGTGGCCACACATTCGATACATTATAAAAACATTGGGAAGATACCTTCTGGAACGAGTTTGGAAGTCAAAACGACGCACAGAAAGCCCACTTCTTGATCCGAAAACTCGGCATTGTTGGACACGGAAGTTTTATGATGTTCACCCTTCCACGGCAACTAAGGGAATCAGACTTCAAGCAAGGAGTAAACCGACTGCGCCCTGGGTTCACGGAAACAGGTGATTTCATCTGTGAATCGCTTTTCCAAAAAAAAACGGGTGTTGACAGTTAGCAACACCCACCGATATTCGTGGTTTCCGGGGTGTCTCAAGCAGGTTGTAGTGCTCAAAGCACGTGAACCAGATAGGTTGCATAATTTCTAACCATCTGTAGAGGAGAGGTGATTGGGCCCCAATGTACCAGGAAGTCAGTTTACATACAGATCAAACGCGTAGCACGATAACTCAATCTTGCGACGATGATACTCTCAGCTCGCACTCTTCTCGATAGCATACTGTTGAGTCAGACCTGAAAATAGCAGTCATGTAGAAAATCTTCCGTTTGTCACCAGATGTTTCGAAAATAACCGGTGAGCATGTTAAGTAGTATAGTATAGAAGATGCTGTCTAAGATCGGTGTAAATCCGGTCATCCAAGCTCTTAACTCATACTTCTTGTACTAGGTTAGCAATAGGCTAGTAGCAACCGACCACAAGCTGTCACCTAGATGCGGTGGCCGAGCTTTAGCGGTGCAAGGACCTCGGGGCTACACAAGCTGGGGCTTTGTTCCACAAAGTGCAACAATGCGGAGACGGCCAAAAGAGATCAGTCGAGCTAAGGGTAACAGTGAAGCATCATTCGCCCCAACGATTCTTAGATAACCTATGTCCCTTTCCAAACTCCCGTTTTATGAAAAACGTTGCCGGAACATGCGAGTATCGGTTTTTTGACTGATCAGTGATTAGGACGCAAACGTACTGACCAGAAGATCCATGGTTTGAACCCAACTCGGCATCTGGACTGATCCTGTCTACGCCTGGGCAACTTGACATTACCTCAACCTTCATGCTCCATTCGGGTGGCATGGCAGCTGGGTACTGAAAGGGTGTTATGGCTGAACCATTTGACCGATTTGCTCTAATTAACCCACTACCTGTTAGCAACAATACTGATGAATCCGCGAGTACCCTTCCACGCAGTCATCAGTCGTACTTCTTCCAGATTGACAAACAGGTAATGCACGCCGAGATATTGTTCTCTCTCAAAACTGATGTAAACCGAATATCCTAAATATGCACAAGAGACTCAAGACTGTTCGTGCATTTTAAAAACCTCCGCATGAACTCAGATTTGTCACACTGTGTTCTGTGTGACTGGTTATCCAGAAGCGATGACTTATAGAGCAAAAAAAGTGGAATTTGCACTGAGGCCCAGGACTAAAGGCGCTTTTCGGGGTTGGATTCCAGTGAACAGCCTCTTCGTAGCATTCGGTTATCCAGCTCAGCTGAGTACAATCCCATCCGACAAATCTCGGTACCTTTTTGTCGCCATCATCATCATCATCGACAGCATGGCATCAGTGTTCAACACCGATGCTTCGCTTCCATAGCTGTTTTTAGTACCACCTTAAGTCTTGAAGGAGTGCATTTCTGGTGCTGAGGATACGTACCATCGAGATTTATCCGGATTAATCCGTCAAGCAAAAGGCGACGACATTCTTAACCTTGCGGACGACATGAATACCCAAGCCGGTCATCTGGATCCTTTGCGACAAACATCATGGTGATTGATTCGGAGTCGACGTCCGCCGCACAGACAACGGAGAGCGACTCCTGTTTCCAGCCAGTACGAATTCTCAACACAAACTCTCGCAAGGTATAAGCTGGTGACTGCCTAGTAGCTATCATCCGCGTTTAAATGCAGGCCCGTCTGTCAATTCGCTTTCCATCAGCCAAGCGCAAACTAGCAAGAAGCACGTCAATCCATCATTTTCGGATAACCAACATGGATCAGCAGCATCGATTTGAGCTAGCCCAACTGCTTGCTGAAGACATTTCATACAGATAAATGGGAGGTACACTGTAATTGCTTGGAGAAAAAAGCTGCTAGTTGTAACA
>NW_008751691.1:938893-942232 GCF_000715545.1 Opisthorchis viverrini | reverse complement strand
GCGCTCTAATCACTGAACCATCTCGCCCCTTGACAACCCGAGACAGGACATATCAATGGCTAGAGAGATTAACAGACACAGCGCCGTCGCGCGCTCAGTGGAGCGCATGTATCCAGTCTGTTACTCTTAATGCGTAGCCCTCCAAATACAAAAACTGCTGTCATTTCCGGATTCACGCGTCAATTGTGTAGCTACCAACGCCCATTTTCCAAGACTATCGACCAACGTAAACCTGGTAGCCAAAGCCACATGTAAACAAGCTTGGACATGACGATGATGATGTGAGCTTGATGTTGAATCATGTTAAACTGTTAGAAGTGTACAAAAGTAACTCCTTGGTGCACATTTCCATGAGCTGTCCACCACACAGATCAAGTCAAACGGTCGATAGTTGCAAAGAATGTGGTCCCCTACGGTCTTCAGAGAACGGTTTAATCAGTGATCATTCCCAGGCCTTGGGTACCTTAAAAGCACAGTATAAGTTTACTAGTCCCGCAGTTATCACACCCAATACAGGCGCCGGAGGGCAAAGAACCAGAGACTTATTCATCTCATTCGGGAGGGATTTCTCCGTATACGGTCGTCTCAGTAGTTGGAACCCACCCTATTCTGAGCATTTGGGGGTGTTAGTTTCTTCGCAATAGTAATCCCTAGCTGGCACCGTCTTTGGCACGACGGACCTCCTTGTGGGTGTGAACCAGAAATGGTTCTTCAGTAATCTAGTTTTGTTGTTTCCCTACCGTGGATAAGCATGAATAGTTTACCCATTCCCTGAGATCGGTGATGCGACGCTGTTTGCATTGAACTTGTTCGACATCTAGAATTGTTTTTGGTCGCCAAGTGCCCGGAATAACCGCCGCAGTTTTGTCCAAACGATATACCTTTCACGTTTTAGCTACCGATCAATCCACAGTGCAATTCTGCTTAACGCTGGAGCACGCTCCATTCGGAATCTAATGATCACACAGTTCATCCATGTTTTTCATTGACCGCAGACAACTGCACATCACGTTTGCGTACGTTTTTCATGGTCGTAGGTTCCCTTTCCTCAACTTCTCTGTCGTGGACAAATCTTGTCGGGGGCTTATAGCAGCTTCTCCACGTTCTTTGATTAGTGCCGGGTGCAATCCACCCAGACCCATGGCCATCTCGATTTTCAGTGCTTCTGGTAGATACCTAATGGTTCATGCAGCCGTAATCATTGCCTTCAACGGTTATGCTGTGGCAGGTCATCTGAACTATTTTCCAAAAAAGTCCGGAAACTTTCAGATTTTTTCAGTGACAAACCACTTTTACTTATCGTCTCTCTGTAACAGACTCTCGGTAATATTTATAAGTTTTCCCCTCGAGACAGCTCAGTAGTTAATACATGAAACTCCTGACCGGAAGGACGTGCTGCGAACCACTTCTCGGCCCCAACACTGCTGCTGTCTGGGCCTGGGCAAACTTGCATTATCTAAGTCCTCGTCCGTCGTTTGGGTTGCACGAAAGTTATGAATAGGAAGAGCGACAGCCTTACTTTCACTTTGTTAGTCTTCGACTGTATTTCATAATTCTCCTGCGGATTTAGGTCGTAATCACCCCGTACTACAACTATTCAAATCATGGTGGTACGCTGGTTTGGTGGCCAAACCACTTTAATGTTGGCGGCGTGTACACCAATACACATGTGGCAAAAAACTAGTGCATAGTCCTCATTTCCGATATCAAGCCTATAAGAATGACGTTCAAGCTACTGTAGCCCGAGTGAAAATTGAAGCGCCGCGTAGCAGTTCGGGAGAGGGCACCTCTTGGAGTGATAAGAAAAACTTTTCCGAAGTCGGTTGAGGATACACATTTATGACAGACACCATGAATTCACCCGACAGTTTAGTACGAAGAGCTGCGAACGGACAAACCTTCAAGATAATCAGCGCCGGTAGACTGCATCTCGGAGAGCCACGCGGGTTAGACCCCGCGGAAGGAATCGGCCGCGGACTATGTATAAGTGGCTCCTGATTGGCTCAATCCGTCCCAGTCCCGTGGATGAATCCGTTCCAGTTGCACCGACGCCAGACCAATTCGTCTTGTCTTCCTGCATCTTCTCCCTTCACAACACTTCCTCTAGTCAATGCACATGCTAGAAGTTCGGTGTTTAGCGGCGGGTGCCGTTGTTGGGAACATATTTTTTGGGTAACCAGTAGAAATACTGACAGACAAACGATGATAGACCACTACCAGCAGACAGATTCGGTGAAATAAGAACCCGCTTGGTCCATTGGATTCAACAGATCCAAGAAGCAAAGGCCCGTAGTCCCGTTCACCGGGGCTAAGAATTATCGGATTGACAAACAGAGCCGCTGCTTTTACCGAAGCTCCTGAGTTGGGTAGCCTATTTCGAGACAAATAAAGAGAGGCAAGCCCCAAGACCCATGATGGGGTTAGAGACACCTGAGCCGGCTGTAACAAATTAAAACCAGGATATTTTATTCTGGGGGCAAGTATTTATCTGTCGTACAGTCGGAGCGCAGGCGGGAGGAGGCCTGAGAAGATGTAATGTAATTAGGTCACCCCTTGGCTGTAACTTCTTCACTTTGTGTAGGCTGAATAGCATGGAGGAGAACGGAAAACTTAAAGAGGCGGGATGGTCGGTGGGGTCAGCACCACTCGGGGTTGAGGATGAAATTGTGGACATAGCCATTAATATCGTGCTTGATGCCAGTGATGAAAGATTCCAAGGATGAAATCAAGGTCCAATGAAGATTGGATTCACGGATTCACGGATTGATACACAGGATCGAGGCTTTTGCCCAAGTTTCCCGGGTCGGTTTTGTTCTTGTCGGTCAGTGGCTGTCGTCCACCTGAAAGGCACAAGTGAAAAAAGCATGTAGCACTGCTCTTTATGTTCTCGGCGCGGGGCAGTATGCTGACCAGCGCGAGGATTCGCATAAATAAGTGTCTAATAGTGTTTTAAACTGGGTTCTAGAAGGAGCGTCAACAACCTCTAGAGAAAGGTCATTCCACGAATCTATTACCCGAAAGGAGAAAAATTTTGTCTGATGAATGTGTGTGCCCTGAGCTTGAAAATTTTCTTACTATGTCCCCGCCGGGTGTTTGCTGGTTCAGCGGTAAAAAACCTATTTGCCAGGCTTTGTTCAAAAAGGACATAAGTAAGAATTAGGTCCCCTCGGAGGCGAAGGTACTCCAGAGGAAAGAGATCGAGCATCGCGAGACGCGCTTCGTAGTCCACGGATTTGAGACCGGCAACCATTCCCGTGGCGTCTCGCTGGACACGCTCAATGAGGGTGACGTCTTTCGTGCGCCCCGAGTAGACAACTTGGATGGGGTACTCCAGTCGCG
>NW_008751691.1:938126-938363 GCF_000715545.1 Opisthorchis viverrini | reverse complement strand
CTGTCCATAAACACGAGCATGTTTGTCACGCAAGAGCGGTTTTGGAGAAATCCGTGTTGATCTGGAGGTATCAGGTTGCTGGAAGTTAGGTGATCTAGGATAGCTCGCTTCAGAATGCGTTCCATCACCTTACATGGCACGCTGGGGGGGCTTATATGCCTGTCGCTGCCAGGCGACAGTCAGCCACCAGTTTGTAGATTGGCGTGACAATCGCTTCCTTCCAATCAATGGAAGGTG
>NW_008751691.1:937108-937896 GCF_000715545.1 Opisthorchis viverrini | reverse complement strand
CATAGTGTTCTCTGTAAGCCTCAGATACCACTGTTGGGTCATTCGTCGGTTCTCCGTTTCTGTCCCCCAAGGAGAACGCGGATGGCTTGTTTCTGCGGCGATGTCTCTTGTACTTGATCAGCACGTCTTTGTTTTTTCGAGCGAGGTCCAGAATGGTGGCTTGTTTTCGTATGTTCCATTGGCGAATTTCCGATTTACAGCGGTTCCGCATTTTACGAAATGCCAGCTCATCTTCTGTGTCCCCTGAGGTCAACTTTTTGAAAAAGAGTTAGGATCTTTTTCCAGAAGTCGCCGAGTCCTTTTTGGCAGCCTGCGGTCCATCCCAGTGCAAACCGGTTTTTTTGGGACGAACGTCGCGTCAGCCTCGTGGACTTTCTGGACAATGGTGCTATAAAGTTCTTCCACTGGAGCTGGTCCTGGTGTGACTTTTTCAAGAAAGATGCGCATTCCTCAGAAGTCTGCACGGCAGAAGTCTCGAGACCACGTTTGAGGTTTGGGATTTCTGGCCCAATAGCAGACAAAATCAAAGGTCAGCACACAGTGGTTGCTATGTGTCAGTGGAGCGTCAATTGTTACCTGATCAACGAAGTGCCCTCCGCTGATGATGACCAAATCCAGGAGGGATGGTAGTTGGCTTGTGCAGTATCTGGTGGGTGCAACGACATTTTGGGTCCAAGCGTTCTGTTGAACGAATTCAAACAGCGCCGCTGCAAAAGGTCCGCCTGATTCGGCGCGCTGGAGTGCAATCCAGGAGGCCTTTGGGGCGTTGAAGTCACCTATCAGCAGGA
>NW_008751691.1:919734-935909 GCF_000715545.1 Opisthorchis viverrini | reverse complement strand
TCATTCCAACGAGGGTGGATCCTAACACAAGGGGTGCTCAAGAACGAAGAAATTTCTCAGCGTAGCAATAAGTTCGCAGGTTTCATCCTCTTGGCCCAGTGACGTTGAGTATCGAGGAGAGTCGCACGCGAACCAGTGGTATCTTGCCGGGGTATAAAGGCGAAAGACAACAGGTTGAGTTTGCGTTGATTCAGTTTTGGAAGCCATCGACAAAAGTGTCTGATCGGCCCGATTTGCTGCTCGAAGGAGTGAGATCATTGTCGAATATAATTATTGGAAGCAACCCAACTTTCCAAGGAGTTTTGTTGCGTAACCGAGCGGTCAGGGATAATAACGGTTTTTGCAGCGAAAAGAAAAGAAGGCTTTTTGGATAGACACTTGGGGGTACAGTCGACCCCCTGTAAAACAACAGCGAGCAGTCGCATTTACCAGTATCTACACAGAACAGACTATTCATTCACAATCATGGAGGAGGGAGCACAATACTATCCAATAAGCTTTGGAAATCGGGTCAACAGGGCTTGTGTTAAGACAACAGGGAATACGTAAGCTACGGTTGCGTACTTGGGAGGTTTGATTGAAGATCAACCAAGAGGCTCTCAAATAGTTTATATTCTCAATGATCGGCAGGTTTTTTGTGGACAGAAAAGCGAGATTGCGCAGTTTGCATGGATCTTCCGGCGACAGCTAAGGTGAGATTGCAGGGGACTGGGGCCGAGCTCGTAAAGCAAGAACAAAGGAAAAGCAACGGAATCGAGCACTATGGGGATATTCGTTGGTAAGTATTGATTTGGGTGGGACTATAAACTTCCGTTATACAGATTCCGCACGGCGCAGTTATGATGGTGTTTGGTTGCTTCTAGACAATTTCGATCAGTTTCCCAAAAGAGAGATTGTGTCTTGTATAGGAAGGGGTAGAAAGTATGAAAGAACGCCGGAGATCTATCACATTCGCGAATTCTCTGAAGCCCTGTGGGTCAGTGCTACCTTAACCAGGGGGGCGAATCAAATCTCGGAAAGCGGAGGTCGGGCCATTTTTCGACAGAAGCGGTTATTGGTTCATAGCCACGCACTGTCCCAGGTCACGTATTAAGGTGCTGCTCGGTGTTCACACCGGGGCTAGCAAAGCTGCAAAACTATCAGCGAGGGGCTAAGTCGCGTCTTTCCTTGAAGATAGAAGAACCTCTCAAAGTTCAAGGAGATGGTAGAGAACGGGCCAGCTTATTGTAATGGTTTGACATGCTAAAACAGTTCCGAATAGGCCACTGAGCAAGAAGGTAGCCAAGTGCAGATGATTGATGCGGGCTTTTAAAGTCCTTAATACAGTGAGTCCCGATGTAGCCCTGTACAGAACTCACTTTCAGCTCAGAAGTCTGTTGATGCGTTTAGATAGCGTCCTGTCCTTCTCTGCAGACGTAAGTTGGGTTATGATTGTGCGCTTGGCTGCATCAGAGATGCAGAATAATGCTTCGCTCCACGACGATGGGCTCAAAAACCTGATATGAATCACTATGTTTCAATGCGAAGTGCGGGGTTTTTGTCATGGAAGTGAGTTCCACTCGCACACAAGGTTCCAGGACGGGATGGTAGAGCTACTTGTCAACGCTAAAAGGATGATAACCATGTTTTGTGTACCATGTTCATTGGTGAACGTTGGCCAGCCCGGAATTGGTACCGTTAAGAAAGCTTTGTTGTCATCTTAACAATTGCATTTGTCTAAGAAGACTATCTCAGAGCCGCGATTATAGTCTGAATGCATGGCCCAGTTACTGTTGAACAGTCCAGATAGAGCACTTGCGAGGCCCGACTCAGTCATTTGTTTGGCGGGTTCGGACAAGAACATTATCATCCTCCGCGCGGCAGGTAAGGCAAATAGACAGGCTTTGTGATCCCACCGGCAGGCCAGAACAGAGGCCACATTGTAGACTGGGGAAACCATGGAGGCTTTTGGCACGAGCGTGTGGTTTGCAGCAAGGTCGCACTCACCGTCGGTCTACACATGGGGGAATAAAAGTAACTGGTTACCAGTGAGTGGTCGCCTTGGAATGGGATCGGGGCAAACGGGCAACGGTGAACGCCTGTTGCAGTTATCTGCTCACGAGACTTTTGATATGCGATAGAAACTTTCGAAAAACCGAAGGTGCCAGCTTACTTGGTGCCCCTACCTGCAAACCAAAACCCAGCACAAATAAACCACATCCTTATTAGCTATATGCGGCATCGGTCAGTCATTCATCTTCTCTCTTATATCGCACACGCATCCTCTTATACGTATCGTTGCTGTTCTCATGTCATTGTTATATGTGTACACTGCCCCTAGCCACTGAGAAGCTCTTGGACCTTGATGTAAAAGATGCCGACCAAAAGCATCTTCTGAATTTCCTTCCGGATACTGTCTGTCTTGGTGTAAGATTTCACTGCATGAAAGTTTGCATGGTGCGGGGAGTACCACTTGCGAGACGCCTAAATGAACCACGCCGCCAAGAAGCCTGCCTGCTCTCCTAGCAGCACGCCAGTTGGTCAGAGGTGTCACAGGCGGGCTACGAAACAAACGAAGGCGGGCTCCGCTCCTGGAATTAAGGAACTCTCTAAAACTTTCATGTTTGTATATAACATCATGAATGTTATCAATAATATGCACCTCAAGGGTATGTCTGACGTCACGCTAATATATCTCTAAGTGGGGCCAGAACCCGGAAAGGTGAGAAAGGCAGGGGACTCTGATCTCCATAAACTAGGCTGAATAATAAGTAACAGTTCAACGAGTAGGACTATCCCTAGTAAAAATGTTTATTTTTAACTAGAAAAGATCACTTGGATAAAAAAAAACTCAGATGGTTCCCCTGCACCTTCAGACTGATTGAAAACACTCAGCGGGCCCTACACGGCAAACTCAAAATCCTCGCGACTTTGCATTTAAATAGGTATTTTCTGTCACACACAAAAACTCATCTAGCTACGGGTCCGAACTCCAATTACTTTCCATGAACAAGAGTAAATAATGAAACTGCTGTTTGGGTTTCTTCGGCGTTATTACTTTGCGCTGCCAGAATGAAACTGAACAATCATGGGTTGTGCCACCAAGGAGGTCAGCTATTTCCAAATTCGTTCAAATATATTATTGATGGGTTGATAAGGAAAGGTCTCGGGACACCAAACCTCAAATCTCCCCGGCCGGGAAATCAGCCGGTCCGAAATTTATACGTGATAATGCTCTCATTTTCATAAGCAGGCAACAAGGGCAAGTGTTAATCAAGAGGCCCGACAGTTCTCCCGCATATGTTCCACGGTGGGAGAGTGTGTGCTAAATAGCCCGCAGCTTTTTAGCAGGCGTCCAAAGATTCAAGTGGTAAGACAGAAGTTGTTGGATATTATGTGCCTCTGGGAGAGGGTCAACTAAACGAGTTTACAGGCCGGAATTGTGCTTTCCAGTTTTTAGCACGTAGCACCAAACGGACACATCACTATGCATAAAAAAACATTTTATGGCACGGTAGCAACTGCGCCGTCGTATGGCCACTCCAAGAGCAGAATCTTAGACATCTTTAGGTTTTTGACTACCGAGGTCTCAGAACTGTGGCTGAAATCGGGCCGAACCGGAATATTTGCAACGATGTGAGCAGGAGATGGTACTTTGGTTATCATCACCTTCAGTTGTGAAAACTCACTTACATGCTCAAAAATTATTTTATCTGCCATAGTTCCCACTGATAAGCAAGTGAAAGTGGGGCACTTTCAGCAGGTGACATCTTATTCCTTCAGCCAACTTCGCCCGATTTTTCTAGCACGCCTGCGTCCACTAGAATAAGCGTCTCGTTTGTTCCACAAACACTCAAAGTACACGAAAAACTTGCTTGCCTCTAATCTTGGCTGGCAACAAACACGCTAGTTGTACCAATCCCTTTTAAGCGGTTACAACTTGTATCACATGACATGCTTGACTCGAACCAGGTTCTCACAGCTCACAAATACGACTGGCCACCCAGTTTATTACATTGCGCGCAATAAGTACCCACGCAACTCGTCGGTGAACGAATGCGAGCGCACACATGACAGGATGTCTGAGGAACTCCATAAGTCAACGGACAGTTAAAGAATACGTGTGTCAGATAAAATATGTCTCAAATCTGATCCTGCTTTCAGGAAATTTCATTAGACCTGCCCGAACAACACATAACTTTTAGATTTACTCTGTTTACTGCTTTCCGTTGATTTTATTGGAGTGCATCTAAGCGTTGTAGTAATCACTCTTTAAAAACGGACCTTGTTGATGGTTGTCACCTCATGATTATTAAGCTAACTTCGCCACAGTTTTTGCACTTCCGACATACGAATGGAGACAATTAAGTGGTATACCTGATGCGTTGATCACTCCTCAAGATAACCAGGTTGATGAGCCATTTTCTTCGGCAGCGTTGCGACAAACAATCGATGAGAAAGACGAATGACATGCGCATTTGAATAACTGTGGGTGACATACTTAGAATTGGAATTTTCCATTTACATATTGCTCAAGTAAGTCAGCGAGAGACCCCCAGAGTTCCTGCCTTCCCTGTTAGCGTGAGCTTCCGGGATTTGTACACAGATGCCGTCCTGTAATTGAATCCAGAAGATGGCGCACCTTAAAGAGATCTCTTCAGCAGTTTCGTCCTTATCGGGAGGCATTGGCAGCCCCTGGAAATCTAACTGTACCGAACGTGCCACCTCCTTGGCAGTATCGCGTTTGGCTTCAAATGCGTTTTGAAGCCAATGGATTAATGGTTTCTAATGCATTGTGGTACTAGACAAACAAGCTTGAGTAATTTGTATGTTGCACCTTGTGAGCAGCTTGGTGCAGTTGAACCAGGTGTAGTTGCTTCATGGGCCTGCGCTTGGAGAACAATGTAACCGGTGGTCATCAGTTTGGCATTTACCCTGGGTATATGTGTACTCGAAATTAACTTCTTGAAACCGATCGACCAGAGACCCCGTTGCTGCCCTCAAAAGCAGGTGCAGATAGTTGAATTATGATGCGCTATTCAAGTAGAAAACGCACTTCATGAAAAATAGCTTGCTTACCTATTATAAGGCGTTGCTGTATGGTTTTACACGGAAGATGAAATTCCGTTCAACTGTAGACTTGTTTATGAAGCCAGGAGAAGAATTCACACGACCGATTTGTTTTTTTTATTATGCGTTGGTGTTTGACAGTGTGAAATTACGGAGATACTTACGCAAATGGATCCCGGTCGGTTTTACTTTTCGAAAAATAGACATATGTCCTCCCAGCAGTATTCACCCATGATCAATTTCAGTAATAGCGCCTGTTGCGTTCAAACGCACAGGTTAATTTTGCTGACCAAACTGAGAAGTTTTGGCCGGAGAGGAACCGTCTTATTAAGCGGTACGTTGCAAGGTCATAAGGGTACTGACGCCCGTTTTGAGTATGATATATATTCGGTGATTGAAGCAACCGACGGTATTATTAAGCGGTACGTTGCAAGTTCATAAGGGTACTGACGCCCGTTTTGAGTATGATATATATTCCGTGGATGAAGCAGCCGACGGTACAATGACAGCCGCCAGATGGCTGATCGTCGATGAACAGCTGCCATCTGCTTAGAATGTAAGAGAGGATGTAGAATGGATAGACGATAGCGGACTAGGCGGCCTGATATTAGCGGTCGAGTGAACCAGTTGAGGGAACAAAGAGCGTCTCAGTATCTATGCGACGAGTTTAGCAGACGAACACTTCCGCACCGAGAAACAGAAGCACATGATTCCGGTCGGCGTTTTGTGCCGTGTCATGTCGTTGGCTGCCGGGCGCCTGATGTTGCTGGTTGGGCACCGGTCCAGAGATTTTGAGCGCCTTAAGATCGATCACTTTAGCTGTTGAAGGCCACTGAATGTTGGAATAGTACCGCACAGCAGAGCTTGAACACCAAGAAACTGAGAGATCCTTTTCGAAAATGAATAAGGCCGACGAAAAGAATGTCTCTTACTTCCCTTGCACATGCCAGCCCCATGATATTCTAGCTTACTCTAGTCAACTTTGGCTTCTCCCTCAGATCGAGAACATATCAGAAGCCACCGTACAACTATCAGCTACCAAAAGACAGTTCAAAATGATGTAGAAGCTTTCTCTCGAAGACGGAGAAAACCATCATCACCTAGGGCTATACCGTATTTATTTTTCGAGGAAGCTCACTGTTAGATCTGGGCATCAAATTACGGGACAATTAGAGCTATCGGAGTACACGCCTCTCCTGTTCAGTAGGTGGTAAGAGCGTATGAACAGGGCAACAGATACTTTAATGAGAATTGGTTCCACACAAAGGTAGGTGAATAAAAATTATTAATCAACAAGCAAATACAATCAAAAGCTACGCAATTATTAGGACAGAAAAATTAGCGGTGAATCAGCAGGGATCCTGGAAACAATAGCAGAGGGTGCCAGATGATATACAGTTTGCAATACTTGGTAAGCATGGCTCCAAAGGACCGCCTTACTTCACTTTGTTCTGCTTTCCCAGTTCGAAAGCTCTAGTGCGACAGACCAGCATCCACACAACACCCCTAGCTACATTTGCCTCACGAGATCGCTTGCTTCAAGTAAGTGTGCGTCTGGTACAAAGTGAAAACAGCTCATGACAGGTGCATTAATGGAGCCGTAAACTTGAGATTTTTGCTGCCTTTTTCACCGCTTAGTTATCTGACACGTTTTTCTTACTCTGGTCACCTCCCCAGCTTGGGAGAATTTAAGGATCACCATGCACGACGATTCTTGGAGAGGCGCCAGTTGCAAGCTTATTTATAAGCTTATTAACCTTACACAGCCGAATTGGTCTCCTTTCGTGTGCAAATGCAAATCATAATTTGATCTTCGGCATCGCCCAGTATTCTTGATCTGGTGCCCACCCACGCGAGACGCGACATTTGCAAAATTCAGGCGTTCTAACATAGGAAATTATCAAATGTGAAATGCGAAATGCAGAGAAAATTCACATGAAAGGTGACTTGGAATTATTGCTGGCCATGCGGTTGAAAACGGGAACATCAGTTTCCGTGAGGAGTCAGATGAGGCTTGCTAAAAAACCGATGGCTTACAAGGGCTTAAAGAAGGTGTAGGTCACTTTGTTGCTCCATGACTATGTATGCCACACCAGGCACAAAGATAGAGGAGTCAGATGAGGCTTGCTAAAAAACCAATGGTTTACAAGGGCTTAAAGGAGGTGTAGGTCACTTCGTTGCCACACCAGGCACAAAATGTGTTGATACATTCAGTAACAATCATCAAGCTCTACGTGATGAAATGGTTCATCTGGGTTAGTGGCGAGTCCATCGCGCCCACCCAAAATGTACAATAACTTGTTTCCAAAAAGTCGTCTGTGGGCTTTCTTCCCGTGTCGTTGGTTGTTGCCCACTTTTGCATATTTAAATTTCCCCGTATTGCTGTGGTGTTGCTGTAAATCATATCTACGTTGCTCTGGACGCTGCGCATAGCTCTCCAGTTTTAATGCCGGCCCATTTATGTTGTCCATTTTGTTTATTTATATTATTCGTCGCCATGTGGGTATTTAATAATACACCCTAATTCATTCATCTGCTTGTGTAAACGGGTTTTTGACAGAGTGAATTTGGTTTCCATCTTGACCACAGTAGCATAAGAAAACATTCCCTGGCCAGCCTAAGTTATGTCTTGCAGTTGATGAGTCTATGATAACCGACGTAGGATGGATTGTCCTATTTTTTACTGTGCCCGTCATTGCTATTTTATTTACCCGCGACTGTCTGCTTTCGGTCACCTAAGTTACCTAGCCTAACAGTAAACCAAATTAGTTTGTTTGATATTCAGTCAGCCTGCTCGTCATCTGGATCTTCCAGTATGTGTGTGCAATGATGCATCGGTGTCGAACACTGATGTTATGCTGTCGATGATGATGATGATGTGTGTAGTCAGACGCGTTTTGCTTGTCGACAACGAAGCTGGCACCAGCCGCTCGTATTTTTATGGGTCATTGATGAGATTAGCTCAGAGCAATAAAAGACCGTAGCATTGCGGTAGCGGAAAGGTTGAGCAAACCCTCCACATTGCCGCAATATGTCTGCCTGTCATCAGTAGACTGACCTTCACACATTATTTGACAACCTTACTTTACTAGCTTTGGATACAGCCTAACAATACCCAGAAAAATTGACGTGCAAGACACTCCCATCCAACGTGAAATTTAGAGGAGGAAAAGGCATGATGAACATCGGCCCAGGAAGCCTTAGATTACGAACCGTTTGTTCTTACTTCACGGTCTTCCTGAACAGCAAAGTTTACTTGTTGCCCTTCACTAGCCATTGCTCACTGCTCAACACGGACGGTATTTTTGTAATCAACCCTACTAGATTCTGCTGGTCCAGCCGTATTCACCATGTATCAATCGGAGATACGCGCACGGAACTTCTGGAATTATCCAACGCTTTCCGACCCCAGTCTACTTGAATCCGGCTTCTAGTCGCCCGGAAAGCCAACGACGATTTTGAGTCGAATTAGACCAAATTTAATTCAGAAGAAGTGAACTAAATATCCACTGTGACACAGCTCAGTCTGGTAGATTATGTGGATAAAGCGAGTAGATTTTCTCACATTACGCCACACTACTAAGAAAATTTGGTCGGTCACCATGATACCCGCAAAGTATCACTCTCTCTAAGTTTGAACTGCACACTTATTGTTTGAAGAGGCCCGATGGTAAAGGGCGCCCTAACTGGATTTGGTGCCTACAGTTTTCGAGTGGCTGGTTATGGATAATGTTTTTCTGTCTTTGGCAGGTAATCATTCATTTGCAGAAAACAGAGGCTTCCCTGGTGAGTACTAGTCTCCTGTTTGTCCGTGTTTGCCGATTGGTTTCTAATCATTGTGACGTCCTGTTACATTCCTGGAACTCCCTGCTGCTGTCTGCAGTCGACAGCTGTGTAAGGTAGCGGAAGTTGATTAGTTTTGACTCAAGGTCCATTATCCTCAGTTATCTGAGTATGTAGTGTCTTGCTCGTGCTATAATCGGTAGTGCAGTCCTACTAATCATCAGGAAGTTTCACCCTATAATTCGGTCACGTTCCGCTGTTTTGTTTGTTGGCAGTAGATGTCTGGTTCTATTTTTTGGTATTAACGATCACCCACCTCATAGCAATCCTGTGAGACCTGATCAGTACAACTTAGAGAAAACAATGCGACACAGTATGGACACAGTCCTCAGTCCACCACAACCACCCACGATTGTCACCTGCTTCGGATTTCTGACATATCTCTAGAAACGGTTCCGTATTTTTCCATGTTTCTCTGCCTCTTACAGGGTACTTTCTTCCGTCTATTGCTTCTTTCCCGCGTGATTGGTCTGCGCCCAATTCATCGGCTGAACTAACGAGCATATTTGTGTCCTTTATCACTTTCCTAGTAGGGTTGACGCACTGACGATGTAAGCGTTTGTACTCAGACTTCACTACGGAAATCGTGAATCATGCTTTTTCGGATGTCGTTAAATGGGCTCAACGCGACACGGTTTCCTTAACTTGCGACTTTCCAAACTGACAGCCTACAAGCCCTGGACCTCCTCACAACCAATCTAACTCATACTTCATCTTTCCCGCCCCACTTTGGTCCCTTAACTGCATCACGGGTGCCCACCCGGTTATGTTTATACACTCGTCCATACCAGGTTGGTCAATGGGTACAGGTCCTTCAGATTGGGGCGTTGGAACACTTGTGTTTTTCATGCCAAGAACCGCTGTCTTGTCAAAGGCTTTATTTGTCTAGGTTGCCTATAGCAGAGCGGATAAACTATGGTGGACCGCCTCTAACGGCTTTTGTGCTCTCACGTACGTTTTCCTCGACTGTATTTCCTTAGGACGAATAACCTTATTGCGATGCAGTGTAGAGACAAAGCCGTATGATCCCTTATGGTTGTAACGTACTGAGGTTATCTATGCTTACGGCACTAGCTGTTTTCCTGAGTAAGCGGAGCGTAATTCTCTCCCACGATGTCTACTCCGATGTCTAGACGGGAGCGATCGATAAACCATGGTTGGATTTCAACCGTGAATCTTAGGGTCATTATTTCGTGCTATAGCTGTTAGTCGATCTCCAACAGGAGAGACAGCTTGCAACGAATTTAGCCTTTTCGGTAATCATTCAAATTATGCGAAATACTCCCAGAGTACATTGGACCGTACGATACCGCTCTTAGTGGATTCCACTCTTTAGAAAAGTAACTTTTTGGAATTTCTTAAATGATTCCCCTGTATGTGCTCCATGCATTTCACCCGTCTGTGCTCTTCAGTCATTTAAGGTCAATTCAGGTTAATGTAGTATGTGGTTTATTCGTCATGTCCGCAATATGCGTCGACAGACTGCAGTTCTGAGTCTAAGAAGAACGGGTTCTATCGAGATTTGTCGCGACTGCTTCGGTCAACAGGAAGAACGTATATGGTCGCTGAGAGGGTGATTTGATCATCCAAGTTGAGTGACTGAGCTCCGGAGAAGACCAGATGGGTGTTAGATTCGGAGTCGATGCTCAGCATACGGATAATGTGTGCTGAACGCCGTATGTCCTCTGCGAGAACGAGCTTTCTGTACATGCACTCGTATCGAGTGACTTGGAGACCACCAGATCAGTTATGGCCTTGGATCAATTGGCCATCAGTCTCAGTCGAGGATTTTCGTTCCTTCCGGAGTGCGAGATTCGACTCCAATCGTGCCGTTGTGCAGACTCGATTATCAATGTGCTTTCTCTCAGGATTACACATGCCGAAGCAGAACACTTCAGTTTATCAGCTCCGATAGTCTCCAGTAGCTGGACAGTATTAGCTCAGTACGGCTCAGCTATAAAGCCTTAAAGAACGCACATTCACGTTGATGGGGAAGAATGGGAGAGAACGAGAAAGTCATACTCTCGGCTTTTAGGACCATCCGATTTTACTATTGGCATGGCCAAAGAAGTATCCGCTTCGTGTGAAGAATCTTCTGAGCCTGTTTGACTATTTGTACCTCCCAATCGTTGTTGGGGAAGTCATATCAGTAATGCTGAAATACGTCAGATGGTTTTTGGTGAGGTGGGAGTCCATTCTGTCTCTCGGCAGATCTGCTGTTTACACCTCACAGGCTGATCGGGTCATGTATTTCAGTGAAGCATCGGTGTTGAACACTGTTGCCATGCTCTCGACGACGACGACGACGATGATGATGATAATGATTTCACATGTAACAGGAGCGTATGCCGTGTATAGCCCTCTTTGCCCAACCTTATATCGGATGGAGACGATCCAGAGGTCGTTAGTCCATGGTTTGATAGTGAAGCATTAAAGCCCCTCATTCGCGTTGGTAACTGCCGTCTTCCCAGATGGGGACTGTGGAGAGAGAGAGAGTTGTTGGCCATAGCAGATATGGCTGTGCTGCGTCGTGGTATTGCTTCAAAGCCATCACTTTCATTGCGCAGCTGTCAATCCATGCAACACCGGACATACAGAGCCACCCGACGCCAGCTAACTGATTGCGTCATCGTCTCCAACATGTGGCTTCCATTCCCTTAGCTGAATGATGCCGCTCACTGTGTGACAGACTGCGTACTGGATGAAACGTGCGTTTCGGTGCGTGATTTGCAAGGTGAAAGCCGAACTGAACGGATCAGAATGAAGTAAGTAACACTGGATGTCTTCGAGATCAGCGGAGCTCATTGTTGTCAGAAATATACTAGCAACTAACGACCATAGTGGCGCAAACAGATTCCTCAAAAGCCTGAAAAATAAAAGAAAACGCTTGTGGATTCTGAAGGCCTAGGAGATGCAAAACGCTTTCGTTGCAGGCAACAGCTGCGCCCTGCTTCAGCTGATTCGATCCACTTGTCAAAAAAGGTAATTGTCAACTAAACAACCCACAGAAAAGTCGCAACGGTGACTCATTCACAAAAGCATCGTTTTTTTGCGATTGGCTGGACACAGAACCATGGTTGTGCACGGGTTGTGATGCTGCCAGGGCCCCGAAACCTAGATAGGAAGACGTTTAGGATCCTGGACCAAGGCCCCTAACTAAAAGCCCGGCTACGTCCACTGGGTTAAGACAAGGCTACCGTCTGTCACCATTTCTGTCCAACTTTGTTATTGTTGCCTGAAGCTTCTCTGTCTGTCTATGAAACTGGGGGTTGAAATGCTACTGAGACCTTCTCTCACAGACATTGAGTCTGCAGACGAGGTTGCTCTCCTTCAAAGGTGCAAGTCAGTTTAGGTAACCACACGGTTTGATGAAGTGCTGCTACAGGACTGGGTGGGATAAAACCCTAATCTCAGATTGCAGTCCAGCTAACCGAAATGGTAGGTAGATTTATTTTCCCGGACAGTCCTGATGAAATGCTGGAGACGATATTTCCTCTCTAATCGGAAAGACCAAGACAGCTTTTTTAAAACTTCGACATCTGTATTGCCGGTACGAATGTCATTGACACTGCGGCAGTGCGATCCGTACCGACTTAGGATCAGAGACGTGGCATCTACGTGCAAAGGATGTGCGGAAGCTCTTGACGTTTGACCATCGATGTCTTCGGAGTACTGAGTGGTCCTGATGCGAACATAGGATTAACAACGATGAGGTGCGCCAGATGGATTTTGGGAGGAACTCACCCACAATGAATGAGCTACTCAAGCTCCGTAGATCATGCCGGTTAGGATAGTAATATCGTATGCCGGTTTACTGTCTACCTTATAGCTCTTTTCACTCAGCCCTGTGCTGAGTAGAGGCGACCGAGAGGTGGACGGTCTACACCCGGCAACGGAGTTGGGGACACCAAGCAGCAAAGTTAGTCGGGACGCCGACTGCCGCCTCCCTAGATGGAGAGCCGGGACTCAACTCACCAGTTGTTTGGGACACTGGCGGATATGCCTCAATCACAAGCAGTGGCACCCCTGCATCAAAACTATCGCCGGGTCAGAACAGGCTGATTATGCCATCGCCTCCAACACTTGACTGCATCTCCCCAGCTCTCATTTTCCAGTGACTGAGAGTGTAGCAGTAAAAACCAACGCACTCATTGTGTGTGGCAAGCTGAACTGAAGTAACGCTGCAACTTTTATCCATGTGGAAATCTCTTAATGTGTTGTCCGGTGTGTTATTGTAAACTGGATTGGTGAGTAGAAATTGGTGATTTAGACTGGTTATTGACCACTTCATTGGATGAATAATCGTACAAGTGCGCAAGCGAGACTAATGGAATGTTGTCTCCATTTACCGGTTGGTATTTCATCTTCGAAGGATCTTTGCATTGTCGAAGAACTATTGAATTTGGTTATTGTCAAGTATTCCAGTTGGCACGTTAGGATGGGATCGTTCCTATGAACGCTCTGGGAAGGCTGTTTTAGTGTGATCTATTCCACGCAGGGTTTTGGTGCCATTTTAGGCAATAAAGGCTTCTTTTTACCCACCTGAAATCTGAGCATGAACATGTTGTGGCTTGCATTCTCCGACAAGTGGCCCACATGCGGAGTCGGACATCATGTTTTCTCGCTGATAGAGCTCGGATGAATAGCGTCACAGCCCGCCCGTCCTGATTCAGAGTTACCGCAAGTGCTGGGTTTGACGCGTTCATTTTGACTAACGACCAGTTCTATGATCGCTAAAATTGCTTCTTCTAGCTCGTGTTCGGATTGGTATATGATTTCAAGCGGTTCTCTGGAGGAGATAGTTCTGTTTCGGGCCAAAGTGTATCTTATTTGATAACTGAGGCATTCCAACAACACGTTCTCGCCTGTCATCTTGAGGTAGAAATGGCTATTAGAAAGCATTAAGTCGTTTAGGAAGAAATCTCCACTAAAAATCCCGAAATCCTACGCTATCAAGGGAAGAGGAAATGCTGAGGATGTCACGTTGACTCACGCGAGCAGTAAGCAGATAAATTACCTGCTCGTAGTTCGACGAAAAGTCAGTTTCTAATTTTGTCACTCGCACGGTTGTTCATATAATGCGCACATAATCTGTCGCCCTGATTGCTCACTTTCGATAACGGTGTAGAGGAAAACGACTCACCGAGTTGATCATTTTGGGTGATGGTTGACGCATTGATTATATCAACTACCTCAATTGCGTAACTGTTTGCCTCTGCATCGCCATATTAAAGGTGAATGGAATTGTGGCAGCTATAAACACTGTTTAGCATGTACATGGATATTTGCAACTGAAGATGATGATCACTGAAAACCCAACTCCTGCTCACCTGATTGCGAATTCTCCTGTTCCAACCGGTTCTAGCCACAGTTCTGAGACGTCGGTGGATGTCCGAGATCATCCTCCCGAAGTGGCCGTGTCTGACAGCCGTACAACAATACACCCGCCACTGTGCTGTAATATATTTGTTCTTCGATGCTCAGTGATCTTGGAGCTACAAGTGTCAAAAATTGGAAAACGCAATCCTGGCCTTAGATTGGAATGTTAATTTCGTCCGGGATACATGTAGTTTCTCACAACTTTTATGTCACTCTTAGAGCTAGCCTACAACAAACATGCGAGGTGCTTATACCTCCAAACACTCAATCGGACATTACGGAAATAAAATTGCACGATAGCCAGTGGTCTACATTAGCTGGTGTTTCTCTTAATGTCTCCGGCCAAGCGCAGGTGAGCTCACGGGGACCCCACCCTGGAAGACGGGCGACACCACCAACAACGAAACTCTTCGTAATCTCTTCCACATCTTTCTAACAAGTCACACTTTGTCCACCTCGTAGCTTGCGCCATTCTGAAGAAGACACAGAACAACCCTCGTCTCGTATACGATGTTTTGGCATGGCCGAGCCACAGCAACTGATGCTTCTGAATGACCTTCGTGACTGAAGTGTCTACTGTAAACCTGCTACACGTTTTTCTAATTTCCTCTTTACGATTTCGTGGACTCCATCCGATATCTCCAACGCTTGTGAGAAATCGGTGGTCAAAAATCCGAATACATCTCATCTGTCTCGCAACCATAAAACAGCACTTACTGTAGCCTGGTACGCACGATCCTCTAGACCCAATGTTTTTACAATTTGACGCCGCAAATGACATAAATTAACAAACGTGGTCGGGGCCTTTGAGATTCGTGCGGTAATTTCATCGGATATACTTCCCTTAGAGCTAACACAACTACCGGTGCGGCAAATAGGCAGGATCAAACACCTCAGATCAGTTTTTTTTTTCAAAAACGCGACTGTAAGTTGACTCGGCAACCAAATAAGGTAACCGGACAGCCAACAGCGTAATTAGTCCAATCAGTTTGTGTTGCCGACCAGTGGCTGCCGTGCAGAGAGGGGATCACTTGTGCGCACTCATGGCGGGCTCTCTCTTATGTGCAACCATTTCGTTTCCGCGTGTGATCCACGAGGTGTAGCTGTGATGGAATTCATGTATCACAATCTCGACGATTGGGGGCGAGATGGTTCAGTGGTTAGAGCGCGGATTTACTGACCGAAAGGTCCTTGCTTCGATCCTGACCTCTGCCTCGCTACTTCCCCTGTCTAGGCTTGGGTAAGCTGGCAGTATCCTAACCCTCGTGCTTCCTTCTGGTGGCATGGCAGTTCGGCACCGAAAGGGCGCTACAGCTGAATGATTTGACTTTTTCCTGCATGGCTATGAATATCATGGGTAAGATGGCTCAGTGGTTAGAGCGCGAATTTACTGACCGAAAGGTCCTTGCTTCGATCCCGACCTCTGTCTCGCGACTTCTGTCTAGGGGAATTGGATGGCCAGCCCTTCAACAATGGGCCCGCTGTTTTACCTCAGTGTGACTTCACAAAAGCGCTTCTGAATAATGCACACTTGTCAAAAAGGTATGTCGCTCACGATGATTTTGATGTAGATTTACATACATACAGCGTCGACATTTATCCCTATCTTCAAAAAGGGTACACGGACGCTATGCGAAAACCACCGTGGCATCAGCCTGTTAGCTGTGGCATCGAAGGTGCTCTCTGGCATTATCCTTCGAAGGTTGGCTGAACACAGGGAGAGGCAGATCCGTGCGAACCAAGCTGGGTTCCGTCCTGCAAGAGGTTGTATCGATCATATCTTCACCCTCCGACAGATTCTGGAACAGCGACAGTGCGAAAGATGATATTTCCATCCGGATTGGGAAGGCCAGAGCAGCTTTTGCGAACCTACGTCACCTGTGGCGTAGGCGTGACATCAGCTT
>NW_008751691.1:883672-915287 GCF_000715545.1 Opisthorchis viverrini | reverse complement strand
CCCAGCTACCTCCCCCCCCCCCAATCATCGGTGAACGAAACTGCGGCAGCTACAACCACTGTACGACGAGTACGAGATTATTACAGCTGACAGTGATGGTGATGATGATGATGATGATGACAGCGTACACCCGAATTAAGCGAAACAGGCTTGTCTTGTCACGCAACAGCTCATTTGTCTGTACTGTCTTCAGTTTGAAACGATAGTCATGTTTCAGATTGGCGATATGTTACTTGTTCGTGCATGTTGGCAGTAGATCTGATTGATAACTGACGGACTTGGCACTCAGCGATCATAACTCTGCTGATGTTTACATCGCAGTTTCCAGGGCGTCCGCTTAGTCAAACCATGTATTGAAAAATAGGTACGTTCTATAGGACTTACCGACTTACTCATTGTAGTGACTTGATGATGACTGTTTATCTCACTCTCCGCCGTGCCATTTTTAATTGCGAAATTTAACAGCCCAGTTCTTGCAGGCGCTTAATCTACTCACCAGAAATCAATATTTATCAGGGCTTCAAGGTATTCAAGCCAGTAAACGCCCACAATACTAGTGGTGTTTTTTGGAGGCGACGTATCCTGTACTATCCCAGTGGTAGGGGTGGCCAATAAGCGAGCTTGGGTTCTCAACACAAGGACATTTGCTGGTCTGTCTTGAGTGAGCATGCCCACAATGCGCTACTATCTTGGGATCCTGTTTAGTTCAGAATTGCTTTAGAGACAACCCACTGAACTTAACTATGCTATCTACACATTCATTTCAACAGATGCGAACTAATCGCACCGCCGACTAGTCGCTCATAACTAAACAGTTTGGTTTTCACCTGCTAGCCGGGAGGCTGCGAGTTCAAATCTCCCTGGAGACTCGTGAGATGTGCACTGTTAATGAGCCCCAACAAGAACTAACAGTTGTACGATGCTTCTAGGCTTTCAGGCATAGGTTAACGGAATTTCGCCTGAAAACTCGTAGATGTCTCCTCTAAAACCTCCACTTGACTCCTTTAGAGATTTTCCGAAGTACGGGGTGCTTGAATCGTTCAGCTGTAACACCCGGTGCCTAAGTGCTATGCCACCCGAAAGCACGAGGGCTGGGATACTGCCAGGTTGCCCAAGCCTAGATAGGGGAAGTCGAGAGGCAGAGGTTGGTGGGTGTTTGAATACAACTCCTAAAAATGTTTGTCCACAGGATAGGCTGCGTGGACCATCTATTCACTCTACATCGACTTCTGGGCCAGATTGCAGCAGCAAACAATTCCCTGCTTCATCGGCTGTGACACCGTTCAACCCTGCCCACCGTAAACCATAAAGGACTATCCTCTTTACCGATGTTGTACCGGCCATGCGCATTGCCCTCACCGAAACTTTTTGGTTGACAACGAGTGTTCCCGTCCGTGTTTTCGGTGGGGGAAATCTCTGATTTTGACCTTTCCTCATGTGTCAGTCCAGGATGTCCCCTATCATCAGTGCTATTCAACGTCGTCATTGATTGAATGATGCAACAGATATTGGAGAATTACTCTGACGTCCAACTGATCCGATGCATTTAGATTGCCGACCTTCAAGAGCTGCCGTCTTGACGTGGTGGTTGGGCTTGAGTGTTGTAATGTTCCCGTAGGTCACACCGTCTGGAACTTCATTTCTCAAGGTTAAACCTCAAGAGGGCCAAGTGGGAACAACCAGATAAGGGGCGAAATGCCCCCATCGAGGTGGCCTGGAGTCAAAGCCACACTGCTCTGTGCTAGGGCAGTTAAGTTTTCCCTCCACTGTCTATACTTATGGAGGCAGCGGTGCCTCCTCCTCCCTCGAAAAAGGACGGGTTAGAACAGGTCGGTCCTAAAAATCGCACACCTCGATCGCCCAAAGCGTGACCGTAACCGCCAGCACTTTATTCAATGCCTTTAAGTTCTATTAAGTATTTCCAAAACCGAAGAGTTTTGTGCTGAAAAAATCGTTCAGCTGTAGCACCCTTTCGATGCCCGACTCCCATGCCACCCGAATGAAGCACGAGGGCTGGTATACTACCCAAGCCTAGACAGAGGAATTCAAGAGATAGAGGTCGGGTTCGAACGAGAGGGTCCTTAGTTCGAGTTCAACCCGGTCTGTGCTTGGGTAACCTGGACCAATCGCGGGCTTCGTGCTTCCTTCGGGTAGCATGATAGCTAGGCTTTGGATGGATGTTGAATAATGACTACTAAGTTCGTCTTGAAGATCGTTTTTTCGGTGACAGAGGAGTGGGCAGTTCATTGCTATAATATTCCCCGTCTGTAAGATTCGGTTTTCACAGATGTTAATCGATCTAGACAACTTATGAACTCAAAACAAACCGGTCGGCCAACTGAAGAATTTTCTGGAATCCGAGATACTTAATTTGACTTCCCAAAGCAATAACATATCTGTTTGTAATAGAATCTCACGGCGACCCACGTCCGTAATTGAAGTAGAAAAAGGTCGTTGTCCCTGGAGAGACAATACGACTCGATGAGATCTCTAAAGTGACGCCTGGTCCGCAGTCTCAAGATTGCCCCAGAGAAACTATTGCTGAGGAAGGCTTACAAATGGGAAGGGTGGCCGGCCATTCACGCGGTCTGTCAGCGATGCCATCACGGAATAAGATGGATCAAATATCCATCGCAAGTCTTGCCGCCTGCTTCGCTCCGCGGAGCACTTCGGAGTACAGTTTCGCTGGACTGCGGTGTCAAACATAACGTTCGATGCACCACCAGCTTTACAATCGGGCGTAAACCACTCGGTTCCAGCAGAAGACGAAGTCAAACCTTTGAAGCGAACCGACACATCTGGTGTTAATTGTCTTCCCAGTCCTCATTTAAAGATGGGGAGACAATTCGTCCGCACTCTAGTAAGGCTAACAACCTAGCATAACCTTGTGGAAGACGAATGAAGTGCTACATGTGTGGCCAATGAATTACGGTGTCCCTGTTTTAAACAAAGTTGTAACGTCCGAATGTGAGAATTATCTGGGTTCGGTCACCACCACGGTTATCATCCTACGCAAGCTTATCGGAACTCGCGAGAAGCAGAACTGTTGAAATCTGGCAGGACTCTATACGGGTCTTGGATGCAATGATCACATCTTTACCCTAAGTTAACTCCTCTTACACGGCATCATTTGTAGGAAGTCAACAGTTGTCCTCCCAGATCCAAACGTAGCTTTCGTCTCAGTCGACTATTGTTTTGTTGCGATGTCCCTCCTTCGGAGGTGTGGTGAACGGTTTCGTCACAGTTCTCCAATCATTAGGCCTTAACACCTAGGGCGCATTGATTTCTGCGGAGACTAGTATCCTGACTTCACCAAAAGTGGTATTCGTCAAGGCTACCCTTTTTCACCTTCAATTTCATAATCGAATTGAGGAAGGAAGGGACATTTGCTGTCTTTACCTCTGAAGGGGTGGACGCATTCAAGGACTTCGGGTAGGCAGATTACGTCACGTTACTTAGTTCGGATTCCATCCTGATGCAAAATACACTAAATAATGTGAATAATGTTACCGTGCGATTTGGTTAGTTCTTTGCGCTTTCAAAGTTCGACGGACTGTTACAATATTGGGTGAGTGCACCACTAAAACTCATGACATCAGAGTCGCTAAAGATTTGTGGACAGATTTACCTATATGGGTAGATGCATCACATCGCCAGCACTGCTGACGATTTTTTAGCTGCATTTCTCCAACTTAAGCTAATTAGTAAGGAGTGGAAAGAAAAGGGTAGCAACTTAGTGCGAGGAGGACGTTTTTACGTCCTTAGAGAAGACTATCAAGAATACAATCCCTGCACCTTTGAACAGCACTAAAGTAAGCACATCTCGACATCATGTCGAAGTAAGGCGTCGCCAACAGGATTGACCTATAATCCTTCTCAGACCTCATCCGACCTAAGCCCCGCGCACAACGACAGGGAAAATTTAGCTGGACAACCACGCTAGAGGCTCACAGCAGGCACATCACTTGGCATAGGAGTGCGCCATGTTCTCCAGGTTTTCCAGATACATGCACACTGGATCACGTTGGCTCCAGTCAGGAAGGCGCAGATAATCCATAGCACTCGGTTTAACGGTATCTGCTTTCAATTCGTGGTCTGCTCCCCGAGAACCTTTCGCTACTATTTGTTTGAAACCGAAAACAACGCTTGGGAGACGTTGGTTGGGCATGCGTAGTACATGCCCCAACCGCCTTATGGTTAATTACGGCGTATGCAGCTTCCGAAGTACGTATACCAATTAGTGAACTCATTTCTTGATTCTGAAGTTTTAGAGAGGTACAACGAGGTATGACAATGAAGACTAAGATTTCCATTTCAGGGATTTTCGTGAGATATGCGCTATAGGTGATTTTCAATAGGAATGAAACAGTTGTACAGTGCTTCTGCCCTTTTTATCATAGATTACTTTCACTTACAAAAGGAGATTCCTATGTCCCATACAATCAACAAACATTAAATGACTCAAAAGAAGGAATAATTCACGATTTGCGTGAATCTGTGACCTGAGAACTCATCAGTCGAGCAGCCAGTCAGCACGCGATTACAGTATGACGCTATATCATGTCTGAGTGCCGGTGCCAGTACTGATTGGCCGCTGGTGACCGGACGGGACGTCGTATGTTTGAAACTCCTCGATGCGCACTGCTGATGATTCCCAGTAAGGACAAAAGAACTGTACAGTACTTCTCAGCCTTTCGGCTGACTGACTCCACTCGCAAGATGGAATCTATATTGGAGTACAATAATATCTAAAGCTGGCGCCTGTTGGAGATGCTCATGAGGATACAAAATTTGTCTTTGATTCGGTCAACACTGAAGCCAGTTGTGAAGTATACAGAAGTGATCAAATGACACCTTTCCAACGCACGATGTTTGTTCGCCCCGGAAATGCCCTTCAGAGTGACACCAAAGACTGGCACTCATGGTTTTCTATTCCATTTGGAATCTACATAGGCTCGATGTGGCTCAGTGGTTAAGGACCGAACCTACTGACCTGGAGGTCCTTGGTTCCAACCCAACTCCGGCTCCTATCTACACTTGGGTAGTTCCTCTGCCCTGTTGCTTCTTTCGGGTAGCATAGCAACTATACACCAAAGGGCACGTTTGTTTGGTGCCATTTTCGTACCCGCTAGACCAGGAACCGAGACTATCCGGTCTCCAGAAAGGCATGGATCGTAAATGATGTTAGGAGTTGGTAGTGTTTTAGGCAGAGTTCCACACCGATACCGCTTTACGGCTTGCAGTTAGGTACCGCTACGCCCGAGAAGCCTACCCCGCACAAAATGGGCCAAAGTTCAGGCCGCTTGTCGGTCCGGCATCAATGCGAACTCTGATTGGTCGAAAGCCTGTACCCAGCAGCTAATCATGACCTAGTATTCGCCGGATGCCAGTGGAGCATCCAGAAGGCGTCAGAACTTCCAGAACGTTGTTGCAGTATACACTTTATGTACAACGCGCTGTACAAGTGTTCTTGACCTGGTTTTGGGCGTTACTGTACGCTGACGGGAATGCTAGCTTGTGAGGCTCAGATCGAGAGCTAAGTTGAGGAAAACACCGTTATTACACAATGAGACTTCACGGGAAGCATTCCACTGAAGTCTTGATGACACTAGGTTATAGAAAAATACTTGTTTTGATCCAGTTCTCCTTACTATTCAGGCTTCGGAGCAAGATAGAGTAGATCGTCACGAGTACGAGGGAATGATTTACGTTCATTGGTAATATGACCGAAGAGGAAAGTGGAATTGGAGCTCAAATCTGAATCTAGTAGAAAACTGGGGAAGTGATTTTCTTTTTTAGTTTGCATTAATAGGGAACAGGCGATTATTTCCCTTATGGTGTATCATTGATAAAATGTGACTTGGCGGAACGTTCTCAAGAAATGGGAAGTGTGTAGGTGCTGTTGGCGTCTTCCCTCTTCCGGACTACGATCTTAATGTGGTTTGCTCAAATCTGTGTGAGTTATGGCGGCTAGCCGATGTCAGTGACGTTTGTGTCATCAGTTTGTGTCCAGAGTCCAGGTATATGCATCGCAGGAAATAATGATGGTGAGCTCTCATTGAATAAGAAATAAATGATCGTTCAGTTGTCGCACCCTTTCGGTGCCTGCTGCCATTACATGAGGGCGGTTACATGAGGGCTGGGATACTGCCAGGTTGCCCTAGCCTAGACAGGGGAATTCGAGAGGCGGAGGTCGAGTTCGAACCACGGACCTTACAGTAAATTCGCACTCTAACCACTTGGGCCATCTCGCCCGTGCTCTCATTGGGTACCTTCCAAGTCCACCTCTTTTCTTTTTCACCCTGTTACCTAAACGCTGAATAAGGTATGTGGTGCCCTGGCATTGGAGCGTTATTTTCATCCGTAATAATGATACCGAATGCTGGATCAGCAGTTTCACAGGTTGCCATCAGATCATGACTTTCCAATAAAATGGCTAAAATAGCTGTGCTCATTTGGTTGGGTTCCCCCTGAAAGGTGAACCAAGTTGCCTTACATATGGTAACTTGCTAGGCATAACTACCTCAACTATTAGATGTACCCTGTCATTTTGCTCTTGTAAACCGTGAATCTCATGGCTTGACCTGGTGGGGGGGGGGTACTCGTTCTTGATGTTGAGTACTCATAAAGACATTCACTCACTCAAGTGTGACACCTTTTGACTCAATTACCTCTCGTGCGGTTAATGTAACCATCCCTTTCGAGCTAAAGCTCGCCCTCGTCCACACAGGTCCGTGGCAGTCATCGTCATAAGCAACAACATCATCCCAATCATAAACCTCTGGAGACTTTATTCGGAACAGTGTTGGAATAAAAATAAAAGTAGAGAGGACCACCACAACTATTGCCTGGTTCTCACACCTCCAAGTACTCATTCAGGTTATCTGTATGGACGTTGACACTATGCACACCACTGGTAGTGGTCAGATCTTTGTGAAATCTCTAGCCAAGCACGAGGACCCTTTTGCCAAGTTGCCTGTCCAATTCTTCGTTTGCGCTAATCAAGAGCAGTGCCCTACTCGGTAACGGCAACTTGACAGGTGTAGCAAATGATTGAGAATGTGTACGTCAAACAGTATGCCTGTCTTATGAAGAGGCGTTGCAGCTTTTTGAGCTCAGTAACCGGTTGGGTTGCGCTAATTACAATCATTTTGGCTTGCTACAACACCAGTCAGCATATAGCAGAACTTGCGGCTAACGCGATTGTATCTACCAAACTGTCTGTAAAGTTACGCTCCAATCTTTATTGCTGGCCTGGGCGAGATGGCTCTAGAGCGCGAATTTACTGACCGAAAGGTCTGTGGTTCGAGCCCGACCTCTACCTCTCGGCTTCTCTTGTTTAGGCTTGGGGAACCTGGCAGTATCCCAGCCCTCGTGCTTCCTTCGGGTGGCATGGCAGCTGGGCACCGAAAGGCTCTTACAGCTGACTTGTTTGGGTTATTGCCGGCCTAGAGGCCAAATTGCTTTATTTTCCTTTGTCGATATTTTGAACAACCTGAATTCGCTTGACTTGGGTTTTTAGGCGCCTCGTTGTAAAGCCGTCCAGTGATGCAGGTCTCCGGACATCGTTACATCAGAAGCACTGTACTTTCGGAACGTAGTGACGTAACTTGGCTTGTTGCAGACTGGTCGCATTGTTTTCCCTAATAATGATGGTGGGGGTTGTTTGACGAATCCCCCTTGAAACGGCAGACCGTGACCTCTTGTATCGTGTTGCGTGTTTCAACTGTTCCGCTCCTTCGAAGTGCGTTTCCAACCGTTAAGTCACATGAGTTGGAGTCGTTTTTAACCCATCCTTTCTTGAGGACCTACTTCATTACACAAAATCAGTCTTTTCTGTCCGTGGAAACTAAAGGTTAGGCTCTGAACTCAAAAAGTATGACATTATTGGAAGGCGCATTGCATTTACAGTATGTGCTGACGTTTTGTGCTTCACATGAACACGCGATTTCAAGGTATCCAAAATGTAGCTTATGGTTGTTCGTTTCTAAAAGTACCGAACTGTCATAACTATCTTTGCCTATTTCATTTAGCCGAATTGGATGAGGAAATGCCATTTCGGGCCAGTGTAACTCATCTATCCCACACGTACTTTTGTTGTTGTGATATGAATCTAGCCAGTATTTATTATTGTCATGTGTTCCTACATTTCTTTCTCCCCCCCCCCCCCATACAACCTAGTTATGGTTCAAAACGCTCCGTTCGCCACCTGGGGGCAGTTTTCTGCGGCGGCAGGTGCAGGAACTGCAGCATCTACACTCCCTTTGTCACCGCCACATCCAATAACGCCAACTTTTCAATTCCCATCTCATCATCATCAACAGGAGCAGCCACAACAACAACAACAACAGCATCAGCAAACTACAAATGTACGTGGTGCAGTTCTGGACAGCCCAGTTACAGCCATCGGTATGACTTCACCGACCGTGTCTTCCGGCCTGCCGTCGGCGACCACGAACCAGCAGGCATCCTCACCACATCAACAACAACAGCTGCAACAGCAGCGGCAACAACAGCAGCTACATTTGCAACAACAACTGCAGCTCCAGCAGCAACACCAACAACAGTTACAAATGCAACAGCACCAGCAACAGCTGCAGCTTCAGCAACAACAGTTGTTTAGACATCAGCAACAACAACAATCGACCAACCAGTCTACCCTCTCGACTGGTTTACAACATAACCATATGACACCTGCGATGGGGTTTGTAATGCCAAACCTAACTCCACAGCTTCCTGACCTGGGACTTTCGCAACAGCCTGCCCAACCACAGGGCCTCCAACCTCAGCTCACCACAACCACACCCAAACAGCCGGAAAAAAGTAGACGAAAATCCAAATCGAAATCAATCACTAGTATATCATCCACAACATGCGCCACGAGTCCCACCGTAACTGCCGTTCCTAATACAGCAGTGCATCTCAACAATGAAAGTGCCACCGTTTTATCCTGCCCCACTTCCGTTCCACTTAACCGAGACATTTCCCTGAATTGTGTCTTGTCTGGCTCTGTGCCAGGTCTCACTTCCCTCAACTGCAATTCTCTGAGTGAACGTTCTCTGTCTCCGCTCCCAGGCATTTTATCCCCTCTGCCAACTCTGCCCGAGGAGATCTTGCTGAAACTCGATCCATCTTTGGGTGATCCACCTCCTCCACCACATGCAGACGACCCTGCTGCCAAGCCGTATCAATGTGACCTATGTCTCAAGCGTTATTCTGGCATGAAGTCATTGAAGAACCACAAGCTCACCCACTCGGACATCAGACCACACAAGTGTTCTATATGTGGCAAGGCGTTTCTCCGGGCTGACAAGATGCGACTACACGAGATATCCCATCTGAACGTCAAACCGTTCGAATGTGCCACATGTAAGCAGCGTTTTACACGGTCTGACAAGCTAAAGATTCACCATCGAACCCATACGGGCGTTCGACCTTACGCGTGCACATTTTGTCCCAAGCGGTTTACCCGATCCGACAAATTAAAGATCCACGAGCGAATTCATACAAAGATTAAGCCGTATGAATGCACACATTGTGGAAAGTGTTTTGCGCGATCAGACAAGCGGCGGCTTCACGAACGCACCCATCTTTATGGTCCACGACCTCGAGCAACCGGAGGTAGTCGAAAGTCGAAAGCAGCGGCCGCCGCAGCAGCTGCAGCCGTTTCTACCACGACAGTCAACGCTACTGACTTCGAAAAATCGTTCCCGTTGGACAGTAACGTTGCCACCACCTCTGCCCTGTCCACACTGTCCACTATTGCAGCAGCTGCGGCAGCCGTTGGAGGATCTAACGCGACCACCGTGCTCTCGACGGCCGCGGCCTTTGGACTTGCCTCAATAGCTGGTGGTGCTGCCGCACCATTTGTCAGTCCTTTGGGATTTCAAACCCATCCATCCCTGACTGGTGCAGATGTGGCGATAAAGACTGAAAATGCCGTCGCACCAACCACATCCACGGGAATGACGCCAACGTTCCCGTTCTCCATTCCTACCTGCCAGCAGTTGCAATTCCCCGCTCAACACCATTCCACCCTTGCATCTCTTGCTGGTATAGCCCAATACCACCCAGCTCTGTTTGCAGCTCAACAACCTCGCCAGGTCACTCCAGCTACAACCCTGGCAATGCCTGTGCCGTTATATCAACAACCAACAGTTAACCAGAATGCGTATCAGACTCACATGATGCCATTTTTCGTTGGAACGACCACTGCGAACGCAGCCTCCGCCTTAACTTCTTTCATCGGAACACCGACCATGTCCACAGTTACTTCACATTGCTCAGCTCCAAGCACGACATCCTCCTACGCGACAGCTGCCAATAGCAACAGCGGTACTAGTAACCCGACCCCTAGCACACGACCCTCTCTGTATTCTGCCACTTCGTCGACTCCTTCTCGTTCCAACATACCGGATTCTGTTCCTGCCAGTCATACCTCGCAGTTGTCCCCAGTTACTTCACATTGCTCAGCTCCAAGCACGACATCCTCCTACGCGACAGCTGCCAATAGCAACAGCGGTACTAGTAACCCGACCCCTAGCACACGACCCTCTCTGTATTCTGCCACTTCGTCGACTCCTTCTCGTTCCAACATACCGGATTCTGTTACTGCCAGTCATACCTCGACACCAGTTGTCCCCGCAGCTCCCAGCAACATTGCTGCTGTGATGGCTGCAGCTGCTCTCGGGCGTCAATTTCAGCATAGCCACCACCAACAGCAACAACACCTGTATGCCAATTCCTCTTCGGCCTTCGTGCAACCACGCCCACAGCAACAACAACAGCAGCAGCAGACCCAGTTTACCAGTAGTCATCATCCGGCAGTCAAGCCAGAAATATCATCAATAAAGCCTGAAGAACACCAGGTGTCAACCGCCCGCACTGGTTTCCAGTTTTATCAGCCACAACCACAGCAGCAGCAACAACAACAACATCAACAACTGCAACAACAGGCCCAGACACAGTTAACTCAGCAGACCCACGCACAACATCAAATGTTTCAGCACCAACAAGTCATGCAGCTACATCAACAGTTACAACAGCAACACCAGCAGCAATTAATGCAACAACACACAGCCATGCTTCAACACCATCATAATCTAATTACTCCAACTCAGTCAGCTGCTGCTGCCGCGATAAGTCTGTTTCCTTCAGCAGCGGCTCAATTCATGCCTGGGATGGTGCCTTCGCAGTACGCTCATCAACACCAACAGTACATGCAAGTCCAGCAACACCATCAACAGCAGCAGCAACATCACCAACACCAACAGTACCTTGCAGCTGCAGCGGCCTTAACTCTAACAGCCTCATCGGGAACCAGTGATACACAGAACCATGCGACATCGAATCCCATCATCCTGCCACCCAAAGTTGGCTGATCTTCAATTGCATTGTCCCCCTGCCTTTACCCACCCACGCAAACACGTGTGCTACCTCATTCACACAGATTCGTACCGTGCTAACGTTGTATCTCTCACCCAGATCGCCCCAGACCTTGCCAAACGTAACTCTAGAATTTAGGATCAGATTGTCGTCTATTATGTACATACACATACCAACATGCACACCCTATACATACATTGTACTTCATGTACACACTCATAGCTCTGACACTTCTTTGCCAGCAGTGCTTGTCTGTATTTTCTCCTGTCACGTATGTTCAGCTGTGCGTGGGAACGGGACAGGCCTAGGAACAACAGACTGTTATTTTTTATTCTCTCCATGCTCCCCTTCTTTGTGTTAAATACTGACCGACTCTCACTGCCGCCCTTCCCGGTTTTCACCGTTATCTTCATTTATTTTGCTTGCCAGAACAAGAACAACAAAAGCCCGGTTATACTCCCAACCCCGTCGCCACCATATAAGTCATTTCAAGCATTTTGACGCCCACCACTTTTGGAATTATCATGACAAGTCTGTTTTGCATCACGTAGCAGGCGCATTTATTATTCTACTTGCTGTTGGATTTCTTTCTTTGTGCTCATTTTCTTTTATTCAGGATCGTTGATTTTTCTGCGAGGCACAGATATACCATGGACCTGGTGCCACACTAGTCATTATAGCATCTTTTCTATACCCCCTTTGTCTTGAGCTGGCCAATCAGTTAGCTGAACAACACGAATAGGAGAATGTGCTGCGTACGGTGAACCCTGGTGTACTTTTCAAACTACCTCCAACTAGGCCTTCAATGTCTCTATCCGTTGGTTGTCCTTGTTCTCCGTGTGCGAAGGATCTCATTATTTTTTGTTATCCAGACACCGACTTCCTTCGCTGTCTTATTCATCCCTCCAGCAGTACGCGGTCTGCTTGTTTCGCTATTTCTGCACCAGGCCTTCGGTTTCAACCTCCCAGGCATTTACCGCTCCTTTCCCACAGAACTCAAACCCATGCTGAAGGTCTCTGTTCTTTTTTCACTGTCACAATGCATTTCATACCCGTGTACATTGATTTTTCTCTTTTCTATCTTCAGCTTATCAAACTGAACAGGATGATAATGATATTATACTATTGCTCCAGAATGTCATCAGACTCAGTTTATTTTGACTTGGTTCGCTGGGTGGGGGTCATTTGTACGTCCTTAGGTAGTTCAGCTTGAGTGCTATTCGCGGAATTGTCATTCTGTTGTGTCTTGCTGAACGGTAGTGCAACTCTATATCGGTCCCTTGGCTTCCTGCTTCGCCCACTATGGTAATCGAAAGGCACGGCAGCTCTACACAGTCCTTTATGGAGACAAAGGAAAATTATTACAACCGTATTTATAGGGTAGGCACAAGACGTTGCACAAGGTCATGCCAGAATCTCCGTGGGGAGGCGAGAAGCGTCGAGTCACGGATGGTCGACTCGGGTCGGCTGACATTCTGACTTATCAACGCATGTCTTCGTTTGGTCCGTATCCTGCACGTGACACGTCCGTCCAAATGTGATGTTCGGTTATTAGGGACGGCTGGCCTCCGAGCACATTCGGGTGGTACCTTTAAGTCTAGCTGACCTATTCAGTGGGAACGGTCTACCTTACCTTTTTACAGAACTGAAAGCCTTCAAAAAGCACCTTCTATGAATGGCTAATAGGCATAGGTGTTGCACACTTTCAAAGCTGTTCTATCCTCCCAGTGGGTCAACTCATGCGAGAAGTCTTCAACCTATTTGCATCCACCTCCTCCAAGTGTGGGTGTTGCACCTGCTTCCTCTGACCGTCCACCTTCTTCCGATATCGAATAGCTGTTGAAATTGTTATACCTGGTTCCAGGGAACTTATATATAAGCCGTCCCGTATTTTGAACAGCATCTAAGCAGTTAGTTCGTCTCACGGTCACACGAGTTCCTGCTAGGCAAGTAAACAACAAGCCATCTCGTACAATAGGGTTCGCTTTGCAGGACGCAACCAAACGCATACCCCAAAACGGGGCGATGATCATGCCACAACCGCTGTGAAAATGGTCGAATCCAGGTAATTCGAGCGGGGAAAGCGTAGTCGCAGTCTCATTACTGGGACACTGCACTGTGTGCGAAATAAACTTCCAGTAGGTGAGCAGCTGTTGGGCATACAGTGTAGGATTTTTCGGTCAACGGGTTTTCGAACGTAGCACTTCAGTTCATGAGTTTCCACTACATTTGGGGACGTGTTTCAGAGATACCACTGCGACCTGCTGGTGTTCCTCTGGAAGGAACTCAGTAGCAACTTTGCAGATGAGATTGAGGGGCAGATATTATTCTTGGTCGAAGTACTGATCACTTCTGTTTCTCGCAGAGATAACATTTGCTGGTGTATCAACTGAAGTGGTGGGATAAACTGGTACCAGAACCGTTCACGCTAAAAGTTGTGTTGTCCGTACTGCGAAATGGCACAGTACCAGCAAAATTCTGATTACACAACCAATCGAACAGAATAGGCAGTCAGGAAGGCTTAATGCTGATTAGCGCGGCTCGTAGGCCCTTTCAATCGGGCCCGCAAATCTGTGTGATATTCGTCCTGTCTTCTCGACTGTTGTGCTTCTTTGTGGGATGGTCGATCAGCAATATCCCTATCGTAGGCAATCTTTGGATGCCCTAACTATCTGCGGGTGCAAACAATACTGTTTCTTTGTAATGTACTACTCATAAGGTTGCTGAAAATCCGTCGACAGCCCACGACCGTTTTCGCCCTCCTTGGGGCTCATCAGGTAGGCGCAGCCCCCTTATGTCTACTTGAATGTTCTACTTGAAACCAAATTGCACGGAACCAGCGAAGATACACTTATTTGCAAACTAATTTGGTTTTTCGAGAGACTCACCTGGAACCCAGCTGAATCTCTCGTTTGTGATGTTCCTTTGGAATAACCTCCACGTATCGGTGCAGCTCGGTGGATTGGTGTAGTAATCATCTACCTGTATTGTTCGTACAACCTGCTTGGAATTGAGTCAGAGTGCGCTCTGATGTAACAAAAAAGACGGTGATTGTTTGAAACGGAATGGTGGTGGCTGTTCTTCATGTCTGCTTGCCCTCAATCTGTATCAAAGTTGTGATGTGTCCCGCCGACCGATGTCATGGTCGCATCCTAAGCTACATTATTCGTCGACCTTAATCAGTAGCAGTTAAGGGTAGCCTGGTGGAGTGGTTGCGTAGTGCACCAACAGTGTTTCCACCGTCAGCCGATCAAGATGACAATCTTTTAGTGAATATGGACTAAAAATACGGTGCATTTCCATTGTGGGAGTTTCTCTTGCGGAGTGAATCCAGCCATTTGGAAGTGGTGTCATCTTAGTTTTGGGGATGGACCCCTCATGGGAGACCTCAATACGTAAGGAAACTCCGTGCTGCCTACAAAATGGCTCCTGGGAAAGTGTTCTCATGTGTAGGAGTACAACCCCTTCACAGTACATTCACACCAGGTAGGAGTAAGTGAGTTCTACTACTGAAAAATCAGGAAAGAGTCTCACCTTGCACAACTGAATGGATGCGAACGGTTCTGAACTATGTTACTCGTCGGCAACAGAAGTTCTTTGTCAGCAACGAATAGAAAGACCCGATTCCATCTGCTTTTCAAGCAGTCAGTTGCATCGTTTATGCAGAAGCAATCACTGCAAGACGCAAAAGGTAGGCTGGTACTACTAACTGATTGTCACTAACGTCCCTTAGCATTGCTATTCTAACCATCTTTCAAGAGCATGGGGGTGGGTTAGATTCGTCGAAATCTAGCTGACCGTCTGTGAGCACCAGCGTTCTTCAGAGTTCCATTGCCGGATCATCATTATTACGAGCGAAATCAGCCCTCTGCTATCGTGCATTGACTTACGTGGTAGTTGAAACGCCGTGACAAAGGGGATCGAATAGGATGTGACTCGTCTGATCGATTAATCGGTGGTGTGGCTGGATATCAGGAATTGTTGACCAGAGAAGTATAAGACGACTGATTGCCCACGGAAGTGCGGGGATAAATAAAGTCTGCCACATCACTCTTCCGCCTCGATTTCGTGGACAAGATCTCGGACGCAATACATTATTTTGTAACAAGGAACCTGTGGTAAGTATACGTAGGACCAAAAGGCACCTTTTATTGAGGCGAATATGTACTAACTTATTTTTAAAACCTGTGGTAAGTATACGTAGGACCAAAAGACACCTTTTATTGAGGCGTACTGCTCTGCTCACGTTCTTGTCAACCGGAATATCGTTGACGTCGGTATCTACTCTGTTTGATCTCCCTCGTAGTGACCTGAATTGCCCACAATCGCTTCAGTCAACCCAGAAGCCTTCCCAACTAAAAACCAGTTTGCGACAATCGAAAATCTTAGTTTGATTGGTCCCAATTTGGTGCCTGTCAGCGAGGTTGCTGTGTTCTACTGAACTGGATAGTACTATCCGTCACTCTTGGAAGACCACCTGTTAAACTCTGCTACCTCATGATCGAGTAGTACTCTGCCACATTGGAATACTGCAGACCAACTAGTCGAACCGAGTCTGCATCAGATATTTCACCCTACAAGTGAAGGCAATCTATGCCGAAGACTCGAGAAGCACTACAGAGCTGCTCATCCCTGTTGGGAATTATCAGCAGTGCCCGTCTCACAAATCTGGAAAGTGCTTCTCGACTATAGGTTGACTTCATTTTTGTGATGAAATATCGACTAAAATTTCAAAATCTCCTGATCCTACTAAAGGCCATGTCCCCTCTGTCCTCCTTTGGTCCTGTTGAACCTCGTGCCCCGTGCTAACACCCGTCCGTCNAACCTCGTGCCCCGTGCTAACACCCCGGCCGTCCCACACCATTTTTCAACTATTTTTCAACCATTTTCAGCCAATGAAAAATACGTAAAAGCGGGGCGGTGGTCACCTCTACACTTTAAGCTATTGTTCCTGAAATCGGATTGGCCAGCTAATCCAAATATGTATAGAAGTATTCGTCAGTCCGCGCAATGGTGACGTGTCCTCGTTGGATTACGAAACACTCGCAACTTAATTGCCCAGCTCAGCGAACAAATCGATAGACATCTGATCAGCAACAAACGGAGTTGGTTATTTTTACCCTTCGGAGTCTTTCAATACTCATTAGTCGAGTGAGAACTCTGGACACCACATCACCAATTTTGCACTTCTTGGGTCTAATTAGGTAGACATACTCTCCGAATCTCCATCGAGCTTGCTTGATTCTCGGGCACCAATTTATAGGTATGTTGCGGGGAGCACAAATCTACAAATCAAGTTGCCCTTGACGGGCAAATTAGTCGAAATTCACTTCAATCTCTTGCTTACAATATTGTTCAACTGAACACGGGCAGAAAGGCTAGCGTGTTTCCGTTGAGATCTTATTCAGCATATTGACGCGTGTTAATACTACTCATGAGGTCACTGAAAACTCCGAAGAGACCACAATCGGGTATGTCCTACCTTGGGTTCATCGGTTGAGTGAAATGTTACAAACGAGAGATTCATATCAACCCTCTCTTTGCCTTGGATGGAATCAAAAGAACTCCGTACCTAGAAGATCTCACTCTTGTTAATTTGATGGTCAAAACTGCTTTATTGCTGTCCGAGCATTAAAAGAGATTTTGTTTGACTGTTGGCTCTGGTTTCTCAGTAGAATGTCCTCGAAAAAAAGACTTGACCGTAATCGGTATCAATGAAAACCGCTGCGTCTAAACAGTTCGTGATCAACTAACACATGGTTCGAAGGCCCAAGTATCCTTCTGAGAGGACGGTGATAAGTAGAAGGCGATAATTAACTGGGGGGTTATAGTCTGCCATAGATTCTGCTGCCACACCAACCTGAGTGGTGTTTGACAATCGTGATTGTATTCGCCAACCGGGAGTTGGGTACTTTGTTAGGACATAATCACTCATACCTTTCTATCTTCTGCAGTAATTCAATGTGGAAGCCGAGTGACCGAACAGAACGCGTGTTTCGGTTATAAAATATGTCATGGCGTTTTTTCATTTTAAAATACAAAATAATTCCCTATAGTTAAGGGGTTTTTGTTCCGACCCGTTATGGAATCATCGAGGGCCACCGTATTCTTTCGCTGAAGAAAAAAGGAGAAAAGAGTTTTTAGTTTGAATTGCTTTGAAAGGCTGGTTAAACTCAATCAGAAACGAGCTTAACGGCGTCACAAAAGTTATACCAGGCCGTGGATCAGTCAGATGGACTTTCGGAGCAAAGAAAATTCAATCTAGGATGGTTCATTTACACATCTACCGTATGTCTAGTTCTTTCTAGTGCGCTAAACATCGGGGAATTGGGGTGAATCCCTGATCGGGATGATTTATTTGATAAGCGTCCAGTAATCAAAGCTCTTCATTTAAATTGACTGCCTTCTCCGTAAGTGAGTGATTTGCTTACCTACCGTATTCCACCTTTGTGAGCAGCTTTGTGTGATTCGGTGCAGCGCGTGCACAAGTATGTTCGAATGCTCTATAACAATGGGACGGAGTTCGTCCGCTTCTCAAAAAAAAGAAACCTGAGGATTCAAATGAAACGAACTGCCCGTTTCTTTTTCATCCGCCGTGGGAGACGAGACGCCTCTGCCAAACGGTGATTCACGCGGAGCACAAGCCGTCTGTCTACTCACACTACTCCTTGACTGAGCAAGCAGTAACGCTTTAGTTCATCCTGTGATAAGCACTTGGTAGACCCTTCCTTTATCTGTAGTCAGTACTAGCTACAGTCCACCAGAACAGTGCTAAAGCGAATGCGTCTTGCAGCTACATGGTGAACAAAACCGTCTGTGCATTGCTTTCGATCAACTACGTTTGCATCTATCTATTCCGTGCGTTGTTCTCGTCTCATTTGATACTCAGACCGTAGTTGAAACGTGACCCCTTGACCCTAAAAGTGACTGAATAACACGCCCCCTCTCCAACCGACTCCTTAGCTTTGTCTACAACTCGCGATCATCATAACCAGCATAATCCGTAAGATGGAGATTGGACCAGCCTATTAGCTTTGACCATCGTATTCTATCACGTGATATGGGTAGTTCGCACCTGAATTGCCTTCTGGGAGATTCGACAAAGGTAAGGAAGAGTTCTTTTTGCACCTTTCTTTCCGAAACAACACAAAGACGGGTTGAGAGGACAGGGGTTAGCAGAGTGCTTGAAAGCTCAAACGCGGGTTTCTAACCTGAGTCCTCGAAGCCGTATTTGTCCACACGGTCACCTGGGTACCTTTTAGTTCTGTAGCTTTATTAATGAATGCTAATGTTGCTCGCTATGGGCGACATTCGTATAAGATGTAACGCAGACGATGTGTTTGGTGCAAGTCGAATACGACAAACGGTATGCACGGTTTTGGAGCTTTGACCCCTTTTCGTGATAAAATATACTACTCTCCATGATAGAAGTAGGGTGATTTAACTGATGAATAATAAACGATTCTTACGATAATAAAGCACGTTTTGAGAACTTCCTCTGCAATAGCGATGCGACAGAGAACGAAGGTATGATGAGGGTATACTGTGCAGCCCAACGGCAATTCTCTTTGAAAGGTTTTCAGCCACAAAGTTCTATCTGTGTTCTGTGTGGCCGATAGCAGAATGACCGCTTCACTGTCCGACGTAAATGGACTTCGGAAGCGACAGATGTTTGGTCGTAATACACTACTCATAAGGTTGTTGAGAACAGCCCACAACCTGTTTCACCCTTCTACAGGCTCATCAGGTAGATGCAGCCACCAAGTTTCCTTCAGCCTAATGTCCTGCTGCTTGTGTTCTAATTGCACGAAATTCTACTCATCCACAAAGCAATCTAGTTTTGACGAAGACCCACCTGAAACCCAGCTGAATTCCCCATTTAATGTGTTCTTCTTCAGTGAGTGTGCTACATTTCAGCTGGTACAATATTCGATATGTTGCAACCTTGTTAGTAGTGTACTACTGTACAATCTATTACGATATCTTGAATATCGTAATAGATGAGATGTCAGGCGATCTGATACAGCGCGTTCATTTGAAGAACTGTATAATATTCAGCAAAGTTCGTTCGGAGTGTCACCGGATGATGACCTATCTTTATTTGAAACGATTGGTTTAGTTCTTCCCTCATTCTACTGAACCGTTTTCTGACCACTGAAAAACTCGTGACAAGGCCGTTCTCCCTTAACTAAACGAATGCTTTGTAATCAAGGAGAAATCATGCTCTGGTTTCCAAAATAGATGTTTTTACTCTTCAAGAGGGAAGGCTTGTCGACCGTCATCCTTGACGGCTGGTGTCGTCATCTCTCTGCCTTGGCCCTCAATTCAGCTTAGGAAGGATGCACAACGCACAGGCTGGAACCTATAACAGACGAAACAGAAGTTAAAGCGAGCGCCAGGCTGCTGCATCATTCGGCAACACGATGTGTGTTCAATGACTTTGTTCCTGTCATCATGAAAAATCTCCCTGATGAATTTTCTCGTTTTATGGCTCTCGTCCGACCTTAGGCAGTCAGATAAACCTCCGGTTTGTAATGTCCTTGAGTATGAAGTCTTATAAATCCTACTCAGGTTCATCATCTTGCACTAATATTCCAGTCGTGGATAAACTAGAGAAGGGAACAGCCTAGCGTTAACTAGATGCGTTGCTAACTGAGAGAATTCAAAATTTAAAACCTCTCGATGGACCAAACTGTGACAGTTTTCTTCTTGTTCATTCTTTACAACAGGGTTAACCTGTCCAGAGGCCAGCCGTCCCTAATAACCAAGCATCACATCATCTGGACGGATTTGTCACGTGCAGGATACGGACCAAACGAAGACATGCCCTGATTGGTCAGAATGCCAGCCAATCCGAATCGAGCATCTTTGACTCGACGGTCCTCGCCTCCTCACGGAGATTCTGGCACGACCTTGTGGAACACTGTGACTACCCTATAAATAGTTTTAATAATTTTCCTTTGTCTCCATAAAGGGCTGTCTAGAGCTACCGTGCTTTTCGATATACCATAGTGGGCGGAGCAGGAAGCCAAGGGACCGAGTTGCACTACCGTACATCAAGCCACAACATAACCCTCTCATAAAAATCAGTGTGATCCGTCAAGACCAATACCAGACACAGTGGTTGTACAGTGAACTTGCGCCCACATTACTTACCAAGTTCTAGCACTGTGATCCATAGATTCCTAAGCGCCATGTTGGATGTTCGCATCGTATACAATTTGGTTGGACACTCAACTTGGAAAATGCATTGCTCAAATAAGTCTGGAACTTTGGCAACTGCTTGAGTTTCACTTCCGATTGAAACCCGATGGAGGGGTTCGAAAGGTGTACTATCTGTGTTCTCGCCTCCATCCCAGTTTGGTACCGTAGGCGATGTGTTTCTGGGTGGACTGTGATCCACATTCATTCCGCAGTGGATTGCCTTCATGGAGGCAAAAGGAATGCAGTCTGGAATACGGAAATAGAAGTTGAGAGTATAACTACGGACGATCCCAACTCTGATTAGTGCGTACAATTCAGCTGAAAGCACGTCTCATTTGCCGATATTTGACCAATACAGATGTTGTTGGGTGAACCAGAAAATTCATCAGGCGAAAAAAACGAAGACAGATGTTCGATTATAGTCTCAAGAATACGGTGTGTGGCCAAGGCTTTTGATGGCTACCAGTCCAATTAGTCGTGACTGTATTGCAAACTATATTGTTCATAAATAAGACGTTATCCATCGATATGTGCCTTAAGTCCACCCATTCCAGCATGACGGTCACGTGAGAGGCTATTGGCTCATCAGAAAGGTTTGGAGTATCGATCGGCTGACGGCTGGGCAGAGAAACAACGAAGTTGGAAACCACTTACCTATACATTATGCATGGGTTGGGTTTGGAAGCCAAAAATTCACACCGATAGGTATCCAAGTGGCTGAGTAGGTATGCGACCCCTGTATGGCTCTGTGCTGAGCTATTCAACTCGATGGGTAATCTGTAGTGACATAGGTAATGCAGGACTAAAAGGATACTCTGGAAGAGATGGTCCTTCAATGTTTTCGCAATCCCAGTTCTTCGCCATGTTCTCCGATTCTCCTCAGGCTCCTATTCGACTTTGAATGAATGTTTTTGGAAACGGAATAAGCATTCCTAATGTGTTTAGACAGTTTCTGTAGAGTACCGCCCTCAGCCAGTCAGAAGGAGCGCGTGTTTATCAGACATGATCGCTTGTCTATGACCGTACATCGTTCAATCGGTCAGTAGCCACTCGACTGACTGTCTTGCTGATTTGTTCTCTGCTACTGGCAATGGCGTAAATTCTAGGGTATTACTCACTGAGAAGTACTTTCCATGATGTCTGGGGGGACAAAATTGTGAATTTCATCTATGTTTTGCGTGGACAAAAGAAATCGGATTAAAACTACAGTGTTTACAACCGTCAACTTCCATAGAAGATCCAACTTCTTCGTTTACTTGGGTCCTTTACTGCAGCAATCAACCCTCAAGGAAGAAAGTGTCGGCACGTGCCCAGACTCGGAAAAAGTGCATGCGCAGAGAACGACGCGTCCCCAAGGTCACCATCGGTCCCACACGTTCCGGATAGCAGGTGCGTTGGCGAAGCACACCAAACACGGCCTAGCAACATACGACCAGCGGGGTGGGGCTGAAATTGTTCACGACCGGAACATCGCCACTGGCTGTACAGAACGAACAAGCGAACGACCGAAATTGGCCATTTAGTGATCCTCGATATTCACGCAGAAGGTCTGCATGTTTCGTCCTGACAATACAGCCGTGTCCCGAGTTTTCTACCTTCTCCAAATCGCGTAGGCCGATAGGCTCAGTGCAGGTGTAACCAATGGACGGCCACTCACGATACAACAAAAAGTTACCAAGAGATCGAAGTAGTTTGTTCCATATGGCTGGTGATCGCTCCTTCGAGAAGTAGGCTTATGCCACCGATAAATGCTGCTATGGACTCTACAGTGCACTGCGCCCTGGTTGGCTGAGTTTCACCTGAGTGGAACTACCGCATAACCATTATCCCACAAGGATGTAGGGAATTATACAATGATGAAAACATTTTGCGATTTATATAGGAGAATAACGACTACTTATTGGTCCGCAGGTACAGTTTGAAGGGTTTGCTAATTGGCGCAAGTTAGTTTGAGGATTTCGGAAAGGTCGCATGTTTGTGTGTAAGCCAACAAATTTGCGTAACTCGAAGCTAGTGACCGATGAACGGTACGAGTGTTAGCTGGGGGATCAATGTTCATTAGGACATGCAGTTTACTAATCCATTTGTAGCCAGACAGTCGGACTAATTCAACCGCTGGCTGTGGCGAACACATTTTCGTGACTGGACGTTACTTCGCAGGCTATCACCAAAACCCGTAGACTTGTCGGCACGCTTAGTTCTCGAATCGATTTAATACATGTCTGTTGATTTCTTTGCCTCAACCGAACTGATAATCAATGTGGTGGAACGCCTCACTGATGATGGTACGTCTCTCGATGGTGATTAGTTTTCAGCCAAACGGATCAAACAGTCAAAATGAACTCTGCAAGCAAGTCCTATCGCACCTTTACAAAAAGTTGAATGTGGAATAGCCATTCGTTACATGGATGATGTTCAATTCAAACTTTTCAATAAGAATACACAACGAGGATTTTTGTGACGTGAACACGTTAATTAATCCAATCTTCCAGATACGTACCTCTTTGTTTGGCCTCGTTTTGTTCGTCATACACGCCAAGAATGCGATAGCCAAAATCACAGACAAGCCACCGTTGCCTCCAGTTTTGTTGATTCTGTCGTTTACGTCCAACCGCAGGTGAGCATCGGCCAAGATTTTGGGATATGGAGTTTTCAGGGTCCAAGGTGGAACGCAGTGAATGCCATCCTCGCGGGCGCAGGTAAACAGGTTTTTGCTGTTGCGTTGAATTCCCAATCCATATGTGACCCCCACATCGGGTACGTGTGAGCCGAACTCGGAAATCTGTCTCCATCGCCAACCGGTTGGGATCCAAGTTGTACGATAATTTCGGGTTCTGTTCATCCAGACTCTTTGCTCTGTGTTTATCACGCAAGAATCGATGAGATCCGATACGAAACCAACGATTGAAAAGTGCGTTGAAGCAGATGGACTGTTGGTTAGTCTTCGCTATTCCCGTATCGCTCACAATGTCGCTGTCCAAACAAAGCTGTTCCAGTGGGTACCCGGCTTGTTCCAAGTGTTCCGTTAGATTGATTGGGCACACTTTGGACGGAGGTACAAATCTTCTGGATGGCTGGGAACGCTTAGAATGAGGAAGAGAAAGTGTTTTTTAGAGGAAGCGTAGCTTCTAGGGCATTTCCGGTTTAAGGGACATCCGCGTGGGAGTGGACTGACTAAACCGCGATCAATTATATTCTATGCCATTTGGTCCCAGGTCGACAAGTACACATTATATGCCGTGGTTTCAAAGCTATTCTTATCCTATTTCATTACGGCCATTACGGTAACCGATAGCCTAAGCTGACGTGGATCATCCAGGGGAGTGGGACCCGTCCTGACAATGAACAAGATTTCTCAACATAGTTTAAAACATGATGATGAAACGATCCGATACTTCGAAAGGCAAATGCGTTTTGGATAACAGCCAAATGAGAAACGCTTCTCTAGTACTTTTTTCAACTTAACAGCGCCAGTTGTCGGTCACAGTTTACATTCCAGGGTCATCTATTTGGCGAGGCACTTGTATCACTACAACGATCGATTAAAACTGCCATCAAATATACAAACCATCCGTTTGTATCATGCAGAAACCATCTAAAAGAGACAAAAATGTATAAGTGGACAAACCCAAAGCCCCACTGGTCAACCCCCTCCGAAAAGCGCCACGTTTTGAAGAAGTTCTGAAGGACGTTTGTTGTCCATGAAGCGAGATAAGGCTGACTTCCAAGAAAAAAAAACAGATACTCTCTTTCCAGGCAGTATCCAGTCTACAGAAGGTTAACCTATTCATTGATGAATTATTGAAATATTGGTATCTCTGGCACGTTTATTCGTTGTTGACCGGTTGACTGTTCATCTTTCCGCGGAGTTTGGAAATTAACTTGCAAATGTTTATTCACTAAACGAGATGTCATCAGTAAAAGCTACCATTAAAGAATTTAAACTCAGACTCCAACAAAGCCTACGCCAGAAATTTATTCTTTCCGAGATCAATTCGGGTGGTACTAGATTATCGATTTGTGGAGCGCCAGGCATCAGCGTGTTGTCCACACCTGGCCTAAAGTTTCCGTCGGAATAATTGTGTACTGATTACCATATCCAAGTAGTTAAACCAGTATGATAATTTTTTATTGGGCTTGCAAAGAACAGCCGTCACACGGTGGGAGATTGGTGAGGTAGCCCGAAATTTGATTGATACCAAGCCCACTGAGAGGTAGAAAACCAATGAAAAATTGGATGTCTGGATTGCCCCAAAAGATGATTTCTCTCTTACCTGTGTGCCTGATGAGGCAGCCTCTTTAGTCCACCTGTCGACTTCCGTCATATTCCCCAAAGATGCACCAAAGTTCAACGCAGAAGCCGGCACAGGACGATTCATTTGTTCTCTATTATCAACACATTTATCTGGATGTCCAGTTTTACTTTCCGAACCGAACAGATTCACGTAGTATGGCGGAGGAGGTGGGCGTCTGGATGTGCTTGATTTCATGGGATTCGATGTCACCTGAAACCGGTGGGAGATTTGGGAGTGAATTCGGTTGTTCATCAACTGATGTTTTCAAAAGGACTTGACCTTTCCGCATTTATAGTGCGTAAATCACACTTCGTTCTACTGCAGCTGTTCATATCTTAAGGATAAAACCATGCACAACATATAATCGAAAGTGGCAAACATAGAGCTGAGTAATACTGACAAAAAGCTGTGGTCATGTGACTGCGGTCAACTGATCTGATGCAGTAAGTGCGGATAGGCTTCGTGTGAAATGAGCCGACTGCATTTTTAAGGCAACATTGGTTGTGAATGTCCTCATTTTTAATTGATTACATTTAGGGCGCTTTTGGATGGCTTGCCAGATGAAGGCCTGTAAGTTCAGTAGAAACTTCGTCGTGTCCATGGAGCCATTCTATGCTGAAACAGTAAGAAGCATTGTATAGCTTTTTTTGTCCTTGTGGGGAATCATCGACAGTGCCCATCTCACGAAACTCAGAGAATTTTTAACCCGCATCTTTCCGACCAGTGGTTGATCACCAAATCACCTCACCAAGAGTGGCAATTAGGTTTTACTCAGACAGGATACAGTGTCACTCATCCTTCAAGAACCGAAGCCATATCACGTGATAAAACGTGTTGACCGGCTCCTCGAGTAACGACTTCTCAGAGGGAAGATTCACAGTAAAATTATTCTTCCTATGAGATTCTTATTTATTCATAATGATGTGAGGAGAGGAGATAACCAAAGGATGTGATGCTTTGAGTGGATTCGAACAAGAAACGTCTTGTCTTGACAGCTTCTGAAGTTGTGTTCCTTACTCATGTCCAATGCTGCCGGATGATGCGTTGTCGAGACGGTCTTCAAAGTTCACAAAGTTGACAAACCATACCTAATGGAAAGTCTTTAGACTGATAACGTTATCAGTAGCCCCCTTTTATCAAGGCTGATTCTCAACGCTGCAATTTAGTATTAATCAAAGTTTGGTTCCAGGCATTAGTAGGAAGTCTCAGGCCCCATGTATTATGGACTGCACAATATGCACAGCGACTGAGTGAGATGCCATCAGAAAAACGGTATTCTCCCAACAGTCCGACTAAGCCTTTGGGATCACTGAATCACCACACAAAAAATAACTAACGGACAGGAATTTGAAGGTCAACTCCACTCGGTTCGGGACAAAACGTTTAGCCACCGGAACTCATAGAATTGCCGGTGAGTGACCATTAAACTGACTTAGATGACAGTGATTGCAACGGGTTGAAGCAATGTTTTCAGACTAAAAAACTGACGAGTGACATTTCGAAATTCTGAAGAGGCTGTTCCATTTGTTTTGCTGTGAATCGATTCGGCCTCGCAGCTCATATTCAAACGTCCATTCACCCTGGAAATATTATCGCGCTCAAGGTCAGCCACAGTGCTTAGAACATTTACTCACCACCGTGACAACTGGTCGTGTATTGCTATGCTTACTGCCTAGAGAAGTCGTTCGATGCTGCATGCGGTACGGGACTCTAAGGAAGATGGGGACACCACAACAATTGAAAAACTGTACTAATATAGGTCGATTTTGTAAAGCGGAGACTAAACTTCCTAAGAGGGAACGCTGCAACCAACCAGGGCAATATCTTTTCAGCGATGGGGGATATTCTCATGAAAAATTGAAGGTGGTGAGGACGTACATCGGGCCCCATTCGGGGCACAATTCACCGGGCTCAGTTCGTGAGTCGTACTCCAGTCGCGAAGTGAAACTTGTCGCCTAACCTGCATTGTCTTCTAAATGAGTAAACACCTGACAATTACTCGTAGTGCCTTTCTGGTTTCGCAGACTTACCTGCACCAGTGCGCCTTGCTGGTTTTCAGTTGGGACCATAAACTTGGAAACCTCTTCATCCTCCAAAGTTTGAGGAGCCTCCGTTTTTGTAGAAGGTTGTCTAAATAAGTGTGTCGGCTTCGGAGGCAGCGGAGGTGGGACCTCCAGAGGGGCGTTAGCCGGAGGTCTGGAACACATTGATGTACTGACGGGAGGAGAGGTTGAGAGACCAAATCGAAGCGGAAGTGCACGAAAGGCCGATGGCGGCTTAGCACAAGCGGGAGGCTCCTCTGATTTTGAGTCCGTTTCGTAGAGCACAATATAATCCGCGGTTCCTAGTGAACGGAAAGATACATACTCTCAGTCGTACTCGAATTCGTTTTTGACAGGAAACCCAACTGATCCTAGCTAAATCTCTCGTTCATGGTGGTCTGTTTTAGCTTTAGGCCACATTATGTGGTACGACATTTGAAATATTTCAATATATTGTCCGAAAGTAAGACGCACAAGGTTGCTGAAAACTCTTGGACAGCTGTAGAAGTATCATGACTAAACAAATTGGTGAAAAAAGACTTTCCTGCAAAAGAGAAAGTTGCGACGTACCCCTACTGCTAAGATTTAAACATCAATTGCTTAATGATCCGGAGATATATTTAAGTTCAATCAATAATTTGCCCACGGTATGAAGATCTAAAAAGAAACCTAGCTCCGTATCTTATCAGTACAGAAAAAAAATTACTCACTACTGTCTCTTACTAGCGGTTGAGTCGCTAGATGCATAGCTGTTGAACCGATTCCCCACGACGCCAAGGGGCTCTGCTTGGCATTGCCCGAGATCGTATTCGCTCTGATAGAATGTCCAGAAGATCCACGGAATCGAGCGGAACTAACGTCTGAAATATATTCAGGGAAGGGAGCGAAGGGGAGATCCAACTCGTCGAAGGAATTCCGCTTCTTGGGTATCGGTTTGATAAGACGCCTATCTGGATCCTCCTCTCTCAAACCTTGAGGCCGCATTTTAGATCCTTTGAGTGGCCTTCCAATACTTAGCTAGGGTGAAAGCAAAAATGGCAGCCATTTGTGGAGGAAAACGTCAATAATCAATTGATCACCCGTGTAAGTCAACAGAATTTTGTCTTGGATTTGAGCTACTGGTAACGGAGCAGTAGACTGATCATATTATTTTGTCATGACAGCGCAGTTTATTGCTCGACGCTAACCTACTCTTTCACCAACTTCCTCTAGAGTAGTAGTTTGAAAGAAATTACGAATCTCTTGTAACCAATAGTGTCCGAGAAATACGTATTTGAGGGATATTCAACGATTCGACTGGTTATGCCCAATAATACCTTTGCCGACCTGCCATCTCTGAAACCACAGGAGACATTTAGTCCTATTGCACTGAAGAAAAACTCCGCTAATTTTCACTCCAGCTGACGGATCTGAAAATTCGAGGTTGGTGTGCTGGCTTGTGCCGTTCGTGTTCTTCAGCTTTTCTGTTGGGTGAATCTTCGGTTTGTTCGACGAGCTAGGCGACTCGGTCGCAAACGTTTCGTCACAAGTAGAGGTCACGCCTTTCGTTGTTCTGAGGCGGAGAACAGAGGTATATCAACTGTCGTACGTTGAGTGACGGTTAGCGTGTAGCGATATACTTTCTTTTCGGTGCGTCAGTCACGGTTCGGCGGCTACTCGTAATGCTTCCCAAAGAAGGTCGATTTCCAAACTTGGGTATACGGAAGGCATTTATCATTACAAGTTCCCAGATTTTCACCAAACCTTCAGATCTGAGGTTTTTTCTCAGGATGTATTCTTGTAGCAACAGCAAAGGAAACTGATGATGGTATTTGAAAAAACGAGCATGAGTTTCAGGAAAGAAAATTGCGTCGCTTTGTCTTGAGGTTCCCGATACGCACACGCTCGTGGAGCCCTAATTCAAATTGACATCTGTTTAGAACGTACGCTTAGCTTTCATTCACACGGAACAAACAGACAATTTTCGACGGTTGGAAAAAGGCTTTCGTGTGTATTAATTCGAATTTCTATTCGGGGAATCTGGTCGTACAACAGGCCAACTGTCCGATAAAATCCATGAACATTGCCCGATGAACTATAAAACCAAATCCCAGTTTACTTCCCATGCATCTTGATTGATTCTGATCAGTGTCGCTACCAGCGAGTCCTTTCAGGTGGTTTACATAGTCCCGGCCAATGTGTGAAAACTTGGCTGCTTGCCGTTGCCAAGGCTATAGCCAACCGAATGTGCAGACTTGTCACATGTGCGCAAAAGCAATTCGAGCAGACACTCAACCTCAACTGACCGGCATCAGTTACAGGCCGTCAAAGAACCTGCCTCTCAAACAACGGTCTTTTATTTTTCTGTTTTTAAGCGACCAGTTGTTCTAGTTGCCGCATTCATATATATATAGTTTCATGGGTACCATACGCGCCAAAAAATACTTGTTTTTGTACTGTTGTGATCCTAATAACGTCCGTCAGCATATTCATGAATCTGGTGGAAAGTGTCCTAGAGTTGTTCTGTCTCATGTAGAGAATCGGTGCGAAAGCAAAACAGCTGATTCATCATGAGGGCTGACACCAATCGGAGCTTGTTACTCCGCTGTAGGACAAGACACTTGAGTCTGTCCATACATATGTGGCCGCTCGCAATGCGTACAGATCGAGGCGTGCTTATCACATTGCTCATTCGAAGAACAAAGCGATTAAAAGCCCAAATCCGATGGTACGTTCGACTAATGGATTATGACCCTCAACTGCCGTCCAGGCGATATGAATGTTTCGACTGACTCCCAGAGAAAGCTGATAACTTTTCGGTTGTATATAAAGGAGAGCTATTCGCAGTATAAAGAAGGAATTAGCCACACGGTACTCATAGACATCTGCATCTATTCCATTCGGAAAGACTGGCAATCTGAGAGCCCAATCGCCGACGCTGCTATACTGTGTGTCATGGGGTTTCGATTACCGACTAGCGTCTTAAGCGTGGCGTAGGGTTCGTTCGGCTTATTCCCAAAATCTTAGCCTGTACCCATGATCGCTTCTATACAAAATGATCATGAACTCATTGTGCGACAAGAAGACAAACTACTTACTCAGGATACATAGGCACAAACAATTCTCCGCAAGATTTGAGCTTCCTGGAGAAGCCCAAGTTCACTAAATATGACTTCCAATGGCTTGTTATTATCTACTGATATGCGACAGCCAAGTAGTGTCACATAAAGCAGCAGCCAAGGGTTTGGCGGGGGAGGGAACAAGTAGCTCACCAAAAGAGAGGACTCTAAGAAAATGCTGTGCCCAGTATTGCCCATACCTACATAATCAACCATCATAAAGCAATGGGAATAATTCCTGTTAAGAACAAAACTGAATGTCCCGCAAGCAGACTCAGAAAATGCTATGCATCAGCAATTCACTGGCAGTACTTTGTACCAAGCAACATAGTGGAAACTAGGCTAACGATGCTGCGGAATGTAGGTAACTCGGGTGTAATGCTTGGTTATTGGTCTGTTCTCCGGGTCGGCGGTCGAGTGCACTGACGGTGTCACCTTGATTGATGATGAAACGTTTGCAATCCAACTGCCAAGCTCGGTGAACAGAAAACTAAGGTGTCAATTGAAATCAGGTAAGTTTCCCAAACAAAATTGCACGACTATGTAATAAGGGACCTACGAGTAGTAGAAAAGGATGAAAGCTGAAACCAGGCAACTACACAAGTACATGAAATGAGGGAACGCGTTGCACAAACAGATCAGCAAAAAATACCTACCGTCTATGGTCCGCAATTAGTGATCCCGCGGTGTCAGCCGTCACCCTACTCGGCCTGACTGGTACGGAATCTCAACATCTCACTTCTGAGCTCCACAGTTGTGTGGGCGTTTACCCTACATCCAATCAGAAACAACCCATTCCTGACCTTAAGTATTCTCCCCTGGTTGGGCCACTCTATATTGGACCAAATGAACTTCACTCACGAGCTGGTTTGTGCCACCATTGGTCAATATCCGCTCTGCACGTTTCTTGCAACGCAGATCCTGCTTCAGATCTTCCTGTTGGCCAGCAACTGGTCCAGGCCCTCGATCGGGTTATCTCAACTTCGTTCGAACACACCAGCCTGCCTGAAATGTGCAGCACAGTGTTCAGCTGTTGAAGCTAACCCCACGTGAACCTAACATAGCCAAGTATTGTGAAATTTACGGTGTGTTAGACGTGACGCTTCTCGAATCGACATTCTGCGAGCATCATCACGCGTTGTGGATAACCATGTGAATCTACCGTGCGTGTGCTCAGGGAGTGGTGCAAACAAAGAGTTTGTCACTGGCACGCAATATGTTTAGTTTTGCTTTCCCACACTTGACTATCAGCCGGGTTTGGAATAACCAAGTCCTATTCCCAGGTATTTGGGTTCCAAGAGGACTTCCAGTCGACGGCAGAACCGCATATATGGGAGAATAAAAAATTTCTAAAACTGCTCTTACTTGTTTTTTTTACTGTTGTTTCAGTGTGCTAAACCTGCACAGCATCTAGGATTGGTGAATGCTCACACGCGCTACTAAAATCTGGCTAACTGCTTGTCCATCGTATGGTTCAGGCGTCTCACCCTTTCGGTGCCTAACTACCATGCCACCAGAAGGAAGCACGAGGGCTGGGATACCGCCAGGTTGCCCAGGCCTAGACCGGGGAAGTCGAGAGGCAGAGGTCGGG
>NW_008751691.1:871511-882326 GCF_000715545.1 Opisthorchis viverrini | reverse complement strand
TGCACATTATCCGCTGTGTGAGCGGATAGTTTTTATACAAATAGGTGACATTGCTACCCTGGCTTTAATTTGCCATGACAACAGCAGGCACGTCCGCACAGCAAGTGGTTCAGTTGAGTGAGGTCAGCTGATGCCCTAATGAAGGTAACGGAAGCGCGAGAGTGCAATTCAAGGGGCTTGTTTAACCCTAGCCGGTTAGAGCCAAGCCGCTAAGCAGGCATGTGCAGAGTGACGGTGCCCCCAGTCTGCCTTCCGTGAAAATGCAACCGACCGGCATATTCAGGATACCTCTCATGCACCCGAAACACGCCACAGAGGGTGCAAAGTACGAGCAGTTCGTCAACCATATGAGCTGAGCACGTAGACGTGTGTGAGAGAACAGTGGTGTTCGTGATCTGTACGGCGTTGGACTGAAGGGATCGCTTGGATCTGGGAACAAGTTTACAGTTCGTCAACCATAGGTGATGGGCACATAGACGTGTGTGAGAGAACAGTGGTGTTCGTGATCTGTACGGCGTTGGACTGAAGGGATCGCTTGGATCTGGGTAAAGAACAAGTTTCGCAAGAGGTAGACACGCTTCAAAACGAAAGCAGATGACCGACCAAGGTCTGTGATGAGATATTTGAAAAATAACAGCAGACCGAAACGTCCAGCAGAGTGGAGTTGAGTCCGGTTCACCCTTTAAATCACTTGATGTTCACAGGCCTATGCGAGTTTGGTTTTGTTGACTGGGCTAACTTTTATTCCAACAAATCACCCACGAGAAGCGCGCCGACTGCGTGTTCTGACGACTGATTTTGACACCGGGGCATCGTGAAGAAGCGTATGGGTTCCACGATTTGCGCTACTAGCAAACCCCGAGTGTCTTGTCAATCGACAGACCTGTACGTTTGAATACCATCTGAAATAGTCCTCTGCGTACATTCAGTTAATTCATGACACCATTTTATGGTGAGAACCACCGTTTTCTCATCGGATCGTGTGGGTAAGGGCCGGGCCACCACTAAAATCTCTGATTATAGAGTCCTGTTCAGCACATTCACTTGCTATATGTCATGGGAAATTAAATCCTGGATAGTACTATCGCTTATTTGTGTAAAAAAAGATTCCTTCGCACAGCGCATCATGCGCACTCGCCTTTGTCTGTTATCGAAAGAGCACATGTAGCATGCTAAGCCCTACTTTCGGAGGAATATCTCAGCCTCCGATCAACGTGACAACCGAATTCACCACATCACGGATGTAGGTTGAACAGTGCGCGAGCGGTACACCCTGGGCGAGCTTGGTAACAAGTCTAGTCGCACTCTAGATTCAGGTGAACCGACGCGCGCGGGTACGCGGGATCTGAAGATCACCGAACAAATGGCAGCGAAAGCCTACCGTATCAAAATGTACCTATTTCTCCCAATTGAGTGGATCGATTACGATAGAAACAACTAGGATTTCTCGGTGTTTACTGACCGTTCCATGCAGATGTTTTCACATCAGAAGTTACATTTATTTACAGTAATCAAGACCATTTTGGAGGCGATACCAAAGAGTGGTCAACTTGTTCTGTAATCAAAACCATTTCGGAGGCGATACCAAATAGTGGTCAACTGTGAAAACGGCCGCCTAATTGACAGGGAAGGGGAACCATCCAGGATGGCATCCCGGTAAAGCCCAATACCCAAAAGCGTTCATTAAATAATTCTGTGTTTCGGAAGGTGACAAACATCAACTGGTTATTTTCGTTCACTCAGGTGATAGGCTCATGAATACCGTGTGGTAAATCATTCGTGCAATTGACAAATGGAATCGTGTTTAGTCTCGTTTACTCATTCCAACCCCGATTGTGTTTTTGCATGCTGCAATCGACTTAGTTGTTGGTGTATACAAATTACCCTGCCTTCAACATCCATCGTGATTTACTGACACAAATGTTGCAAGATACGTGTACGCCAGAATGAAACACTATATTCAACTGTCACCTTAGTAAGATCTTGGAAGCAGTGCATGTATTGGGCCAGTTGAGGTTTGGACTCCCGTTTGCTGACTTACCGCGTCCCCGTACGTCGGCAACAAACGCTCGACTCGAAAGTATTCGGGTTGGTGGTTCCGGAATTCCAACACGGAATAGAACGGCGGAGATTTAGTTGTTGTCAGCTTGGAAAGATACCAAAGAGTGGTCAACCGTGAAAATGCCCGCTTAATTGACAGGGAGGAGGTACCATCCAGGATTGCATCCCGGTGGAGCTCAAAATCCCAAAGCGTTTATCTATAATTTTAGCGTTCGTGATTAATGAGGTGCGTCATTTGGGGTCATTGATGCTCTCCTTGGACGTTTTCTTCATGCAAATCTTATACAAAATGAATGAAGCTCGTTTGAAATGAGTTTGTCTCATCCAGTTTCACAAATCACTTTATCAGCACGATTCGGAAAGAAATTTCAAACTTCAAAAAACTTTTGATTAAACCTTTTTCTCCGCGGGTTCGAATGACCATATCGAACCACTGATTTCATCAGCTATTATTAATGACGATCGATCATCACGTGACCAAATTCAACGCCGCTTCGGGGATAAAGGTCAACTAATCAAGGATCAATAAAATAGGTTACGGAACACATTAATCGATCGATACTCGATCAACCGACATTCAGACAAGCAGCTAACTGTTTGAGTCTGTAAGTTTAGACAGTGTAACAAGCTTACTTGAATTACGTATCGAGTAAACATATTCATCACCCCAAGAAAATGGCCGAAACCAACAAACTCTACCGTTGCAAGGTCACGCAAATGAAAGCAAGGCTGGAAACGGTCATTTCGCCTTTCCTCCCACACATTTCACCAAGCTATTTTGACATTCGGGCAGCTAAGTCAACATAAAACGACCGTAATGAATCCATCTGCTTAGCTCATAGACGGATGGACAAGTGCTGAGCGCAATCATGTGAACGGCACCTAATAACTGTACCGTTAATCCAAACAAGGTAGAAAACCGAGTTACCTGCCTCGGGATTACAGAACATGTATTAATTAGTGTGCACGAGCAACACATCGGTAGCCAAAGCTGTCCCAGGAACTCACTCGTGGTAGGGGCCCTCGACTATGGTCAAGCTGAATTCGGTCGATAGCTGTCCCAGTGGTGAAACTGGGACAAGTTTCTCCAATCTAGAGACTGTTGTGTTTGTACATGTCATCCAAACAGCTTTGCTATGACTGTGATTCATCGACAGACCATTCATATACGTCAAACCGAAAGCAAGCAGCCGCATACGAGATCAGTTGACTGATATCGACCTCAGACACGATAAGCAGGGCGAGGAATAATGCACACTAAATCATATCAGGTCCAACAGCGGGAATAACAACACCAGGAAGAGGAAAGCTAGTCGCGCTGTTGTGACTCAGGGTCTACTTTTTCACTCTCACACTTGAATCAGGTTCGAATATTCTCTTTTCGGGCGCCGTGCGCACACAGCCCTTTCATGGGAGTAGGGAACACAGGTGGGGGAGAAACAAAGACATGGCTGTACAATCATAGCAGTCGAACTGCATTATCCCAACGGCTGGACAGGACTCAAGCGTCGGTCATGAGTAGGGAATGTTTACTATTCGGCTACTCTAGGTTCAAACGACGGCGTGGACACTGAATTCAAAAAAAACCAGTCGGTTCGTTAGCTGAGCTAGGCAAGTTGATTGCCGCCATGGTATCCTGTGACTTTCTGCAGCTCTTAGGCGGAGGTAATAAAACGCTGGTTGGGTTCTGAGAAAATTTGATTGACCATGCTATCGGTAAATACGGCCTTAATCACTGTCCGCCTCTTGTTTGTTCTCGTTGATACGTTTGACTCGATAGTGTATCGGTAGGGGAGAAAACGGCGTTGGTTTAGGATGGGTTTTGGAGATCCTAAGGTAGCCGATAATCGCTTGTGGACTGTACGGTGAGTAAAATACCGACCATTCAGCATTCTGTAAAATTTTTCCATAGAAAAAATCACAGCTAACACCGGCTTTTGAATTTGGATGGGTTTTTCTCACTAACGTGAGGGAGTGAGATACATAGCTGTCTCGAAAACTGAAGCAGTGGGACCTCACAAGTTCCATACACTGGTGCTACGAGGATCAGAATCTTACGGTCGTTTTGATTTAGCAAACAAATCAGGTGTAATGCAAGGAATGGCCAGTTGAAAATTGCTGCCAGCTCCCTTCAGACATGAGCAATATTATGTGTCGCCCCTGCAACTAAACGGTTACAAGCTACTAGACAAGGAAACAAAAATCCCATTTGCACAGAAATACTTAAAAAGTAAACCTTCTCAACTGTTCTCTTGAAATCTCCTGGACAGCCTTGGATTTTTTTAACAACAACGAACAAGCACTGGAAAACGGTTTTCCGTACCATATTTCCATCAGATGCGCGGAGCGCTCCATGACACTTGCGTAGACACTACTCAAGTATTCATCAGTAGTACGCACGGATACAGTGGCACAAACAGGACTCCCGTCCGAAAGGCTATGAGTCAATTAGCAATAATCAATCAATCAAATATGTTATATACATCTCGAAACATGAGGTGACATTTGTGCAGTACATCCAGTGAAGAATATCCAATCAAATATGTTATATACATCTCGAAACATGAGGCGACATTTGTGCAGCACATCCAGTTGAAGAATATCGTAAACGAGATTCGACTGGGATTGAGTTGAGTCTCCTGTCAAAACCAGATCAGTTTGGAAGCAAGTGAATCTCGTGTTCTGGATGTTTCGTTCACAAATTCAGCTAAAATAGACCGTTCATGATGCGATCCTCATAAAAACTGATGTTCATTGGTATTTCGACCAAACTGGAACCAGAGACATTCTTTGTAATAGCCAAAGATGGGCGATCGACTAGAGTTTCACATGACTCTCCCATATAAGCATGATTGATTTATTCAGCAGCAGAGTCTGTCCGAACAGACCTCGAGAAAAGCCAGCTGAGATAACATGCCACGCTCGCACACTCATTTTACGTGTGCCGAAAGATGTCCAGGTTGAGTACACACACGACAGACACCGGACGAAGAATCCACTCTTCATCAAGTGCAGCACACCCATGCAGCAAGCCAGTTGTCTGCTTACTCAAAGGGGAGCTCACCTAAGCGGTGGAATCATTCCCTAACCCTTACCACACGTTTTCAGCAAACAGCCGCAGCGAGCATCTCCGCGAAGGTAATCGCTGAAATTAACGTCCTTTAAATGTCCACGCTTTCGTCACTGAAGACTGTAAAATCCCAGACGAATAATCAGTTGAACTCATCACCAAAATATTAATTCCTGCACCACTGGATCAGGTTCTCAGTTCACTGTTATGGATAGAATCAGACGTGGCTGCAACTGTCTGAATTAGAGCTGTTACCCAATTTCCACTCGAGAAGCAAGACTGGTTGGGCCGCCAGGTCTAATCGACAGCGCTACAAGAGATCGAATTGGGCGATGAGTCAGCGCGAACAGTGAAGAACGGTTATATTAGGCGAGTCTAATCGACCTGAGCGTACATGCGCTCGCTTGTCTGTTTTGGGAGAAATGTGATTGGTTGTGTGTGTGTGTGTGTGTGTGTGTTGTAGCTTGGCAGGATAGGGTGAGCTGGTGGTTTCGACACCGTGGAGTTGGGGACAGACGAACAAAACGAACAAATCGTTTTCCTCCAAGAAACCCAGTAGAGTTTATTTTTTGAAAGAAAAAAAACTTGAACGCGACTCAGCCATTGCACTCGACGCACTTGAGTCAAGCCATCAAATCAATGGTACGCGTTTACTGCAGTCAGGATTCAAGTTACGCGCGGGACCGAAGTGCACTGAGGCTCTGGAGATCAACATCCGACCAAACTACATCAACCGTAGTGATGGCGCCAGTATCCCGTCTGTCTGGCGCGGAATTACTGCTACTTTAGTAGGCATAGTAGCTAGATTTCAGGCAAGTGTCTCAACAAGGACGCATCACAGTCAGAACAACAGCAAAAGGATAGTGTGAGCTGGTGGTTTCGACACCGTGGAGTTGGGGACAGACGAACAAAACGAACAAATCGTTTTCCTTCAAGAAACCCCAGTAGAGTTTATTTTTTGAAAGAAAAAAAACTTGAACGCGACTCAGCCATTGCACTCGACGCACTTGAGTCAAGCCATCAAATCAATGGTACGCGTTTACTGCAGTCAGGATTCAAGTTACGCGCGGGACCGAAATGCACTGAGGCTCTGGAGATCAACATCCGACCAAACTACATCAACCGTAGTGATGGCGCCAGCATCCCGTCTGTCTGGCGCGGAATTACTGCTACTTTAGTAGGCATAGTAGCTAGATTTCAGGCAAGTGTCTCAACAAGGACGCATCACAGTCAGAACAACAGCAAAGAGAGGCACTTCCTTGTAAAAGTACGCACACAGAGCTAACACACATTCGCACATGCCGGTCGCATCTGACTGCCAAGTGATCGCAGGAACACACCAACCTGAAGACAAGATAGTGGACCCAAATGACGCTGCACTTGGCTCGTATTCAATTGATTGTATAAATCCCTAGGAAAGGTTACCTACGGCAACCGGAGCGTCGGATTACAACATCCTATTCCACTAGTCTGTGTTTTGACTCTAAAAACAAACGTGTGAGTTTAAATAATGCAACAGCACGGTGGACCTTCCGGATGTATATACATCTTCCGGTATACCAACTTGGACGCCCTGTGTGACGAGTTCCAGAAACTACATGCTCCACTCATGTGGGAGAACTCCATCGGGATTATCCCTAACGCTAAACTCATCGTTTAGATTCATTCCTGTCTTCACAGTGACTTGACAGCACTCCAGAAGATTTCCCTTGGACTCACTGCAGGCGTGCACAGGTCCGATGTGCACACCTTCACGCGTTCGCTTGTGTTCATGGCATGGCATATTGCCACACACAATCTCATAAGTCGTTTTGCTTACCTATCCCACTCAAATTGTCAGTGATTCTTTTCATCCATTGCACTCATCAGTCGGCACCCGCGTTTTATGATGTAGGTATCCTCCTTCACACGTCATACTATTTATGTGCAAATTTTTCTCACGGTCTGTCGAAACGCTCACCCTTACTCGGTACACTTGACAAACCTTCAACAATTCCAGCGACAGTCTAGATGGAGATTAGTTCCAGACGACTGTTCGTCCCTGCTTTTAGCTGTTCAACGTATTTGGCTCTAGAAGTCCATCAACCAGTTATCGTGGGATTGGTGTTTCAGTTCTATTTGTTCTAAACTGAGTTCTCCAAGGTTGTGACCGATTCCCTTTCCAAATAATCACCAATCAGACGCAAGGAATATGTTGATTCCTCCTGAGAATCAACGGTGACCAGAGGTACTTTTCATCGTTATCTGACTACTCATAAGGAACATTTATTATATCGCGCCAACTGAAACATGAGGCGGCCTGTGTGCAGCACATTCAGTTGAAGAATATCGTAAACGAGAGATTCAGTTGAGTCTCTCGTGAAAACCAAAGTGATTTGCAAATGGGTGTATTTTTCGAAAACAGTCCCATTTGGGTCCAAGTAGGACATAAGGTTGACGGAAACTCGGGGAGTGAGCCTACCTGATGAGTCTTAAGAAGGGAAAAACCGGTCGTGGGCTGTCGAAGAGTTTTCAGCAACCCTGTGAGTAGTTTCCTTTATCGCATCGACCAGGAAAGAAAGTACGGAGTGAGGAAGGGGTGGTCAAACATTGTTGTTCAGAAACCCATTATTCCGGACGAAATATTCATTCATAGAGGCGATACCGACTAAAGAAAAAATGGCACTTTCAATCGCTCATCAAATCGGTTGGAGATTAGGCTCATCAAAATCATGGTAGATCTGGGGGAACTACCACAGGTAACAGGTAGGATACGGAAGAGGAGAGAGACAGACAAGAGTGGTAGGATGAATACTCGCGTCCTGTTCAAACTCGAGATCGCGAACATGGACAACTTTTGAGATTGTGTGAAGAACTTGGTGGGATTTGATAGAATTTGCTATTCACCTAGCTACTTGTGAGTAGTCAGGTGGACACCTGCGATTTTCAAGGTCCTCGACGAGGATGTGTTAGCCGGTGGTCCACCTTTCAACCTATCTTCCTTCACAAAATGCTACCGTTTAGTGGTCTCCAATGGGCTCTAACCAACCAACCAGTGTTAAACACACTCTTCCCTCAAATTTCTATTCTACTGATTTTCATGCACACATGCCAGACTCTGGAGATAAATAAATAAGCATGTAATGTATGTCGCTAGATGTGCACCAACAGTCGACTTCTCGACCCAGCAACGCTTATATAGAGTCGAGTAAAACTACTGGGAGGCCCACGATGGGTTTCGCCTTTCTTGGGACTCACCAGGCAGTCGTAGTTCCCCAGTTTCCATTATCCTTATTTTCAAATTGAGTACGGAATGGAGGTAAGCACATTAACTTGGAGTTAACCGGATTTTGTCATTCAAACTGCGTTGAAGGTCAGTGTGTACCCATGCTGGTTCAATTCAGGTCTGCTTTGACATACTGGCCATCCACACCGTTCAGCTATTTTCAGGTTAAATCCTGTTTCCTAACGTTTTTTTGTTTGTCCAGAGACAACCACTTGCGTCCATGCCTGCCTTTGTCCCATATCGCACCAGATGTTTGGCTTTCAATCTTTGACCCATCTTCGACCACATCTAACTTGGAGGAACGCGTGGAACTTCCTTCGTTTCAACCCCGTTGTTCTGTTTGCACTTGCTCCCCCCGCCAGACATCTCATCCGTTCTATTTAATATTGCCGCCTTAAACGAAGTGAGTGCTACTCAGTTTGTATATTGGGGACGTAGAAACGGTCATAACACCACTTATGTAAAAACAGGCGTTCGACTAGAAAATGAGAGACGAGATCTGCCTGGTTGACCCCAAGAATGGAACATGGACTGTGATAGGTTTTCATCAACCGCATTACTAGTCAAATGTTATACCAGAACAGTATACTACAATATCTCGAATAAGTGCCTGTTGGAAGCAAAGGGTTGTCACTGTGCTTCACATTAGCCTCAATATAAGTACCAATGGGAGTTGACATACTACCCATAAGGTTGCTGAAAACCCTTTGGCAGCCCAAGACCGGTTTTGTCTTTCTTGTGGCTCATCAGATAGGCAGTCCCCGAGTTTCCGTCAACCTTGTTGCACTTGAACTCAAATTGCACGAAATTGGCAAAACACACTCATTTGCAAACCAATTTGGTTTTGCGGGAGACTCAACTGGAACGCAGCTGGATCTCTAGTTCATGATGTTCTTGCGCTACACCAGATCGTCTAATGTTTCCGTTGGTACGATAATCGAGATATCGTGATACACGTACGGACGTACTACACTACTCATAAGGTTGCTTAAAAGTATCATAAACGAGAGATTAAGCAGGGGTTCCAGGTTAGTCTCCTGCAAAACCAAATTGGTTTGCAAATGAGTGTACTTACGGATGAAAGACTTACCTGATAGCCCACTGAAGCCAACTTGATTTATGGATGGATACATAACTCCAGATGTTGATTTAGTGAGAGTACTGATGATAGTTAGAATTTTCCGATATAGCTAATCATCAGGCCTTGTGTTCGGATACAACCAGTTGTTTTTCAGCACAAGTGTATTCGAATCGTGAAATCGCTCGCTTGCTATCGCTCTTTCTGGAGTTCACCAGGTGAGCTAAGATGGATGTAACTTGGTGCCATATCTGCAGCTTCCGTGCTGTTTTGCTGTGGTACACGAATTACACCACTCCTCAAAACCCACCAATCGCGTTTCAGTTTTAATGCCTAGCCACGGTATCTTTAATGGACGCATGTTAAATATCGCATTGATGTTGAAGGATTACTTCAATAGAATTCAACAGAGTCCAGTCTCCTTTCATCGATTTCGAAAATAGGCTACTCGGATTTTGTTTGAATGTAAGTCAGAGTTAGTAGAGAAAGTTGGGCATACCTGTTGTCCGACATATTCTGCAAATGGTATATTCCAGTCTGTTGGTGGCCTCTCTCCGTATGGATTTTGATCGATCGATTTGAACAGCCCGGTTGTGTAGGTGGTTGTGGTCGGAGCCACACTGACCGAAGGGTGGAATAAATTCTCAGCGTCCACATACATCCAGTTTGTTTTTGTGCCTGACAGATTGCCGCTTACACGACGGTTCGGTTGAGTCATCTGATACAACGTGTTTCGACCTGTAGGCTGGCTATTGGACTGAAAAGGTGTAGGATGAGATAGTGAAGGTCAGGCTCTGCTAAGAGACAAACAAGAAAGCGAGTAACTGATTTGTGAAATGAACATAGGAGCATAAACCTTGGAATATTGGCTATGAACAAAGGGTTGTCGGTCCGAATGGCTCAAACGCAACAGTTGCTAGGTATTCTTGGATAAACTGTTCAAAGTCATACCGTCCTTTGGTATGCACTTTGCACCTACAAAGTGTAAGGTCATGCTTGTGGACGTGCAGTCACTGAACACGCCACTTACAATACAGAGAGAGGCACTGGAAGTTGTGGAGCGTTTTACGTATCTTGGAAGTTGTATTAGTTCTGATTGTAGTGTGACAGATGAGGTGAATGCACGAATCTGCAAGGCTCGAGCCGCGTTTGCCAATTTGAGACACCTATGGGGTCGGAATGGTTTATCCCTGAATCTGAAGGGACGTGTGTATCAAGCTACAGTACGGGCTGTTTTGTTGTATGGCTGTGAGACTTGGCCTATTCGAGCAGCGGAACTGAGACGTCTTCAGGTGTTCGACAATCGTTGTCTCAGAACCATAGCTCGTGTGGGTTGGTGTC
>NW_008751691.1:862811-867585 GCF_000715545.1 Opisthorchis viverrini | reverse complement strand
GAATGATTATGTTAAGCTAGCACTAAGTCCCTCCCCCATCCACCTTTATTCTTTTCTTTACAATAAGGCTTTCAAATAAATCATGGTTGTACGGCAGTGAAGCATCGGTGTTGAACGCCGATGTCAGCCTGTCGATGATGATGATGATGACGATGATGACAGTTGTTGACAGTTGTTGTGGCGATCTTTGGTCGAGGTGTAACGGGGTATGAAAACCACCGATGCTGAACAAATGACTTTATCTTACAGGCATGTAAATCAATGCATTGAACAAAGGCGTCCAACAGTTTGTGTGACAATTGCGTCGTGGATCCAAGTTCCAGCAGTTCTTCGGAGATGATAGTTTGCCCTGTCAACTTACAGATTCATAGTGCATGTATGTAAGCTTTGGAGTCAACCAGAAACGGGAAAAATTAAACAAACCGCCTATTCATAACAAAAGTATTCCAATCAGAAAGAAAAATTTCATACGTCGCGTGCATCTTTCATAGGAAAAGGCTTGATTTGACGGCCATTCAACGGGTTCAGATTATCTGAAATGCGCTCTGTATCTTTTCTAATTGTCGGTTGATCACAATTGGTCGTGGGTAGATGTTATGGAGTTAAGTAGTCAACCGAGAGTTCGTAGATCCAATTCTATGTAGATAGCATTGAGATGCCAACAGGGATGAGACAACCGTACACGGACTTCTTGGCTATCCAGCATAGATCAAGCTATAAAATCTGAGCGTAAACTTCAGAATCTCCTCGCTAACTAGCAACCATGCAATAGCTTTCACGATGATGTGGAAGCCACCTGAAATGGTCTGGAAAGGCATACTTGAAAATACTCGATGGCATTAGGTGGGCGACACAGTGTAGATTCTTTGACCCACTGCAAGTTCAGTCCTGAAATTGGGTCAGTAGGCTGTATAGGGTTGTACTTGAGAATAGACAACGGTTTTTGAAGTAACCTCGCCAAAGGACTAGTTTTCAGAGGACTGAACGGATATCTTGTTAGTTCAACATATACACTCGGTAGATGTATCAACCAGATCCATCCTCACCCGCCGTCTCTTTAAAATTCGGTAACCTTAGCACTCGAAACTCCTATGCTAACAAGGCGTCAACAATCTCTATCACGGACACAGCTCCCGTGATGTGACACTGCGTACAGGACTGATAAACCCCGTACCTGGTTCGTTTGTTTGGGTTCCTGCATCCCCATTTCATTACGCCATGTCTTGGACGAAAAAAAGCGTTGTCGTTAATCCCGCGACACCAGTTTAGATTGTTACTTCGAGGATGATCATTTCTCAGTAAAAAAAACCATCCTGGCTTCTGCTAAATTACCTATTTTCCGTTTTTAACTGAAGGATTGAAAATTGGGATCTTTTCCAAATAAGCCCCGCCACTAATGCAAAAAGGGCATGTGCGAAAAGTTTAGCCCCACCACTTTTGACAGCTCTAATTTAAAACAATTCCTTATCCACATCTAGGCTCATTTTGTGCAAAAATTTTCTCCGTTCGGACGTAAAGCCGCAAATGAACTTTCTGACGCTTTCAACTCTAATGCCCGACAGTGTCGGCAAGAAATCGGTCTTCGAAAGGGAACTTGGCTAGAGCGGTCTAGGATGGAGTTTAGGACAATAATTCTATTCGTTTATTGCTGGTCCAAAAATTAGGCAAAAATCAAATTCTGCTCAGAGGAATTATCTATTAGCCACACGGACGCTGTTGACTGGAAGAACTTTTTTCGCAAAGTTTGCGCCTGGTGGCTTTTGCAGACTCCAACGGTTATCGGCGGCCCAGATCTACACGTCGAGATCGACCTTAAAAACCACGCAAGGCGAATCCTTCCCCAGCAGTGGATTTTCGAAGGGATCTGCTGGGAAACTAAAGAGGTGTTTATGTATGCACTGCCAGATCGAACTGCGACCAGTTTGATGGACACCATCCAGGCCTGCATTGCTCCTGGCTAATTCATCACCCCCGATATGTGGTCATCATACCAAGGAATTGAAACGATGATTGACATGAATTATACTCATGAAACGGCTAATCATACCGAAAACTTTGTGGATCCAACGAATGGAGCTCACACATAAACTATCGAATCTCTTTGGCACGTCTACAGGATGTAGAATAAACGCCAATTCGGTACACACCAAGTTTTAGTGGACAGCTACTTGTGCGAGTTCGTTCGGAGGCAAAGGGGCCGAAAAACGGACCTTCTCATGCAAATTATTAATGGTATGTCCCAATTTCATCCTCTTCAACAAAAACTTAAGGTACAAATTTCATATCCTCTTTTTTCTAACCTTTTTTGGGTGGCGGGGGTTAATTTTTTGGCAGGGCTTATCTGAAAAAGATTCGAAAATTGTTGTAAACTGTTTTGAAACTAAAAAGTGTTGCTGACTAAGTTGGTCCCGTTTTGTTGCGACAGGATGTTCTGGAACTAGAAAACTCTGGGGATGCCCGCATAACTGACCAAGAAATCTAGATCAGAAGGGATTTCAACAACATGAACTTCACAAGAAGGGTTACGTCCTCGTTTTTGATAGAAATTTTGTTCTAACGAAAGATCCAGCTGAATATCTAGTGGATCTCTTGTTTATCAGGTAGGGTGAACTTAGAATAAACTCAGATGATAGGATATACTCTGTGAGTTCTTCTTGAGTTCACTATCCTTTAACAAGCTACTCATCAGATTCTCCTTTGGGGTTGCAGGGCCTAGTTTATAACAACCGATGAGCTTAGTCGCTACTTGCTAGTGTACAGCCGTATCGAACGAAGCAACGCGCAAACGCTTCAGCGATAAACAAATACACAACGTCACCAACTCCAGCGGTAGGGAATCCACCGATGGAAGCAAGCGTCTACCGCTTCGCTAAACTCTGACTAACGGTGCCTACAAGTACAGAACCAGTTTGAAAATTCTGAATCACATGAAACAAAAACTCACATAACCCAGAAGGTCCGCTGTTCTCAGTTTCAGTTCGTTCAGACGTTCTTCGATCCGCTTGACTGCTTGACCGGCCTCAGCGCGCTCGATTTCATAGCGTTTGAGACAGCATTGTAAGTGGTCCAGCTGACATTGAATGATAATAAAAGGCGACAATAAGGATCGTTAAGGATTTTGTATTAAAAAAAAAACAGACAAACACGATCATCCTCCTATTCACAAAAACCACCCTTAAGTTCTCGAGAAATACACTCATTTGCAAATCAATTTGGTCTTCACGAGAGACTCAACTGAATCTCTCGTTTATGATGTTCAGTTGATTCTCTCGTGAAAACCAAATTGATTTGCAAATGAGTGCATTTCTCGAGAACAGTCCGATTCGGGTTCAAGTAGATCATAAGGTTGGCGGAAGCTCGGGGACTGCGCCTACTTGATGAGTCCCAAGAAGGGCGAAACCAGTCGTGGTCTGTCGAAGAGTTTTCACCAACCTCGTGAGTAGCTTCCTTCATCCTTAAGTTGTCTTGAACGAGTAGAAGTGGAGGGACGGGGCTTCAAATGTTGTGAATCTTGACCTGAACAGCTGTTGGCATAGTCAGCAGATGTGATGACATGGCCAGACCTCAAATTATGTGTCCTGTCGGATTTCAGAAGTTACTTGAGCAGCCGACTAACCCGGGCCATCTAAGATTGGGCAATGCTCCAAGTGAGTCAGAAGACACGTAGGTAAGGACACGGGTGTACTGAGTACACGCGGCCAAACAGGTCAATCTTGTTTGGGTAAACAAACAACCGAGTGATATGTCCGGAGTTATATCTCCGATTTATCGATGGTTAGACACGCAGCGTGCCAACCAATGGGACACCCATCCAATCAGCCACTAGAGTCACACAGGTGGATTGACGAACGGACACGCAGCTGGGCACTCTCTCTGACACATCGGAGCGGCTACTGCAGTTTTCAAATGGAGTGTGTTTGACGGGGAACGCAACAGACACCACTGTAGACCACACTTTTTGGCCGCGTGTGCCGCATGAAGGCTTCTCCATGTGCCATTTAGGCCGGTGATCAAGATTTCAAGGCACTTTCCCAGGAGAAAGTCGCCGTCGATGGTATCTACGATCACGAGCCAATCACTCTCTCTCTCAGATCACTCACTTGACCTGACGAAGCTCTTGTGTGAAACGCGAGACATCCGCGAGCAGCCAATAAACCGTTTGCCTATCAAACTTACCAGGACTTAAAAAATACGTTTGGCGAAACACATTCGTTTGCAAATTAATTTGGTATCAGGGGAAACTCGAGTCAGTCAATCGCTTATAACTTTCCACAAATCTATTTGCGGCACAGAAACGGTCCTATATTTTAATTATTATGGTCATCGAGATATAAAAGTACGTTCCTTCTGGGGGCACACCAATCATAAGGCTACTGAGTTTGAAAGCTGAGATGATAAAGGAAAAGATACTTTCTTCAAATTACTCTGTTGTTCAGGATTGATCGGGGGATAGGTGAGTTTTCGAATCCCGACCAAAGGTCCTCGTGAACATTCCTACCAACGACCTGTTGGTGAGTTCCAGTGCGAGCGAATGGCCTGGTGTGGCTGAATTCTCGGGAAACGATGTATGCGAATTTCACCGGGAAGACGATGATGATTTTTTTGTTTGTTCTGTTCACATCATTATTCATCAGTTGCGTACAGAAAGGTAGTACAGAATCACCTAATCACTGTTCGAGATCGCCGTGCAACTGTAATAGACATCAGCATAGTCCCGAATGGACGTGGGGTGATAGTGTGGAATGAGAAGAAGCAGAAGTATGGTGCTGATGAA
>NW_008751691.1:849983-862197 GCF_000715545.1 Opisthorchis viverrini | reverse complement strand
TACTCTTTCGCATTCATCGCTTGCATTGAATTTTTATGTTTGTGGCCATGCTCTTAAAAAATAAATGATAATAGTAGATCACATGATTAATATGACCCAAAAGATCGTCCCTAGCCATTTAATTCCAGACCCAAAATATTTGAACCTTAGATTTTTCAGATTATTAGTATTATTAGTATTATGCTTATGTTACTATTACTGCACATACGGAAAAAATCCCGACAGTTTGGCAGTGTGAATTCTCACGAAGCCACCCTGCTTTTCGTGTTACGGCGGTGTCAACGCTGATTTTGCTGTCTTCAATGATGATGATCTCTGTTTTTCACATCAATCTCTTTTGAATAATCGTTCTTCTGCCCCGGGCGCAATTAGTCCGGTGACTCCACACGAAAATGATGAGCTCTGGACTCGGTTTTTCTCTTATTAGAGCTCATCCGCAGTACATATCCTTGGCTGGACCGCGGTTTGAACTCCGGAAACCTGACATTTGAAGAGAGCGTGTTACCATAGCTTTGCCTACGCTTGGTGGACGCGGCTGAATTATCACGGTTGCGCGTGATCATGCTTCATCCATGTAGCTGGTTAGGTCGACTGGGGGATTCGCCTGTCATGAATTTCCACTCAGGCAGCGACACGGACGAATCAACAAGCAGCCCAGCGGAAAAATAATTTCACTGGATGTGTGAAACTTGCTATATCTGCTGATTCGTCAATCTGTGGTATCTGCTGCTGACCCGCTCCAGTGCCTAGTGTCGGAGAGAAAAAGGCTTACGGAAGGGAACGCAATAGCTACATTCCAACAAAGTGGTTGCGAGAGCGCGAGTGCGTGCGAGTGCGAAAAGTACAACGGCCTCAGGCTTTTTATTGGAAGGACACTGTCTGAACTTGGTCCAATGCTGACGCACGCGGTCTGGCTTTAGTACGAGGCAGCGACGTGCTGCATATTGCGGAGGCGTTGTCTGACCTTGATCAACGCTGACTCGCGCTGTCTGGGTTTGATACGAGGCTGTGGCGCGCTGCATATTGAGGAGGCGTTGTCTGTCTGGTCAACACCCAGCGGAGCTGAGAGTCTCCGTAGATTTCGGGCATTCAGTGATTGCATTCAGGAAGCTGACCTTCCTGATAAAACTTTTTTTAGAAGTCGTGCGCGACCACGTGATGTGGTTTCTGTCATTGAATGATGTCCTGTCCAAGTGATAGCTAATCACACTGGTGATTGGCCAGTCTTGGCCAGACGGTTAAATGTTCATCCACTGGCCCAGAAAGTAGCGGGTTGGAAACTCTCTGCAGAAGTTTCGTGATGATGATTCCCGGTGAGGATGAAACCGATGTACACTGCTCCTCGTATTTTCAGCATAGACCGATTTCACTTGAAGGTATACCGGAGCCCACCTGTGTAAACGAGTCGTTCGTATTTCACGTATTCTGGTTTGTTAGAATACGGTGTGATGAAACACAATGTGCCATACGCGACTGCTTTATCGGTGGACTTTTGCTAGCAACATAAATGTCTGTTGATGACAGGAATGTTCTGGACTGACTACTGATCCCAAGGTGTCCTAAAGTCTGTGGATGCATAATTGTCTGAGCATGAAGCTGACTAATTCTTCCACCCACTGAGTGATAGTGTAGCCGTTCCTAATAACCGAACATCACATCATTTGGAAGGATGTGTCACATGCAGGACCAAACGGAGGCATGCTCTGATGGGTCAGAATACCAACCATTCCGGATCGGGCATCTTTGACTCGACGCTCCTCGCCCCCTCACGGAGATTCTGGCTCGACCTTGTGGGACATCTTGTGCCCACCCTATAAACACAGTTGTAAAATTTTCCATTGTCTCCATAAAGGGCTATCTAGGGCTACGGTGCATTTTGATATACTATAGTGGGCGAAGCAGGAAGCCAAGGGACCGTTACTGAGTTGCACTACCGTTCAGCAAGTCACAACAGATAGTATGAAAAGACTGATCATTCATATCAGGCATCGGTCTTGGCGAACACATTCATCCTAGCCGGAAGGTGGTGGGTTCGAGACTCGTGAGGCGCAAACTGCTGATGATCCCTGGCCAGGATGAAACAGTTGTACAGTGCTTCTCAGCTTTTCAGCATAGACTGGCTCCACTGACAGGGTCAAATTTCTATTTGGTTATCTGTAAAAGTCGCATACACATCACCCTGTTTGGAAGCAGCCACCGAGATGAATCGATCAAAATCAATCAACCGTCACGAAATCTGAAACGATTCCCGTATGTATTGTAAATTATAGTTGTTGTACTCCTACCACGCCGGATTGTCAATAGTGGTAAAAAAATGAGGTCGAAGTGTTTTCAGCAACCTTGTGAGTAGTGTGAATCACTTCAAAAGTGGTCTAGGAATAAGGGATTATATGCATCCAGTGGTACTTTATAAATTCCCATTAATTCTACTCAAAGGACTTAAAAGCACCCCAAAGATCCGAAAGAAGAACTTCTAACAAATTCTTTGTTAGCTGAAATTTCACTTCCTATAATCAGCAAATCACCAGTAGTTCATATGATATAAGAACTCTTCACCTAAGATGTCCTCATTCGAGGAGTAAGCTACATATGATCACGTGATTTGAATTCCGTAGAATGACCAGTGCTATGAGCAGTGGCTTTTTAGCTAGTAACCGGAAGGTTTAAAATCACGAACTCCCTGGGGATTTGGGAGGTATGTGCTTCTGCTGATTGCCAATAGGAGCGAAGAAATTGACACTGATTTTTCGCTGTGCGGCGCTCATTGGTTCCACCCCCATCCTTCATTTCAACAGACTGACAAAATTTTGTCAGTTCCAAAAGTGATGCACATATCTCTGTTAGCGAAGCAATCTATTTTTAGACAAAGTTACCCTTTTCTGCCTTGACGGAATACGTGTTCCATTCATATGACACCAATCATAACATGCCAATTTGGAGAGGTGGTTTCTTCCGAGAGTGTCATGACCACTTGGAGAAACTTAAACTGGTTGATCGAAATTTTTGAGGGTGTCTGGAACAAAATGATCGTACACGATGCCTCGTTGTAAAAAATGCTGTGAGTACTTGAAAGTTGATCACCTGTTGGGTGGGGGCACAATGCGCACTGAAGGCAGTCAATACCTTCTGCATATCAAAATCGTTGCTGTCAGATCCAACCAGCTGATAGTGAAGGACTGTCAAATAGAATCAGGGACTGAAGTCATTCATTAGAACTCTTGGCAATGCCCTGGTGACCAAGCCATCGGCTGATCATTTCGGTCTCGATGAATAAATCGTTAGGTTCAGGAACTGTTCGCAAGGTAACAGACAATAACTTTTCAGCTTAGCGTACTTAAAAGCAAGGTATATTATCGGAGATGGCAAACTGTCAGACAGTTTGACAACCAAGACTAGCTCAACATATTTGATACTAGTGACTATCGACAGAAACGTTTAACGATGTCTGTCGGCACTGATGATTTGACGAAAGTTTTTCAACTGACTTGTTATCTGCATCTTGTCAACTTAGAACCCTGAAAGAGTCAGCCTGAAAAGAAAAGATGCCCACGTGATATCTTCGATGAGGCTTGTGCATATCGGCTTGCAGTAGAAACTCAGTCCAAAGTCATGTGTTTTGAGACATCAAACATTAGGTTTGGACCGCGTATTCATCGGGTCACAGCCGTAGTCAGCTTCTACCCTACCCATTACTTCCTGTCGATGCTTTCACGCAAAAATTAATAGGGTAAATTTATGGCGCAACTTGCTCCGAAACTACTTCACAAAAGATGACTGAATCCTACTAGGAACGCAGGGCGCTATCAAGATTGGCTTTTCGCATAGCCGAGGAATCTTGTCACATGGCGCGAGCAAATAACGGTAGTGAAAGTCCACACAAGATGATTGACAGGGTTCTGAGCGAAAAGTTGCACAATCATACCCGGAGGTAAACGATGCAGTTAGATATTTTTTACACTGTCACGTGGAAAGACATGCAAACCAGCGAAGGATTCACGCACGCGACTCATGGGATGCTGAAAATCGATCGCTTGTGCTTTTAACCTTAATAAATTTGACTACTTCACCCGATAAAAAGTAGTATGAGAGTATTGACTCAAATATCGCTCATCGCCCAGTTCTGGTGTTGACGATGAGGATTCACTTGTTGTTTCGGGTTTTGCCTTCCTGGGCCTGGGCAGCTTCACAGTTAATATGCTTTCCTTAAAATACATCGCGTACAACAATCGATGATTCAGTTTAAAATAAATAAGGAAATGCTGAGCATAGGAGAGATTTTGGAATCTTTCAGTCAAGACGTCGCCCTTAGTTGATGTTAGTCCGTCGCCTTCGTGAACTGCTATTTTCCCTATTTCAGTATCTGTCGGAACATTGTTAGAAGTTTGCTCCAATAAACACACAGACGTATTATCGCCTAAAAGATCTCTGCGAATTGCCGAATGACTGTTGTATTGAATCTGCTGGTTGAACAATACTATCACAAAATCCCGAGGCGAACAAAAATTTTAGCTACAAACACGGGACATCAGTGGATTGACATTACGCCTACGGGAGATTTGAATATCGAAAAAATGAGACTTCTTTGTTGTGTAGTGCTTCAACGGAGTAGATACATTCGGTTTCCTCTCATAAAATGTGAGTCAATATATCCTTGGATTGTTCTTGTGGCTTACATCTGACTGACGTTAATAGTGTGATTTATTCATTTGAGACTCTCTTGGGACGGTAACCACCTGGAGGCTGAGAAGCACTGTGAAAATTCTGGGAAATAAATTCGTCTGCAAGTCAATTTGGTTTTTACAGGAGACTCAACTAAATCTCTCGTTTTTGATATTCCTCATTTTAATGTGCTGCACAAAGAACGCACGATATTCGAGATATCGCAGTATATTCTCATGAAGGAAACTACTCACAAGGATGAAAAGTTTTCAGCGACCTTGTGAGAAGCTTTCTTTGCGAAAGTACTCCATAAATATGTTCCTTCCTTATTAGAAATCACAGGCAGCGCGCTTTTTGAAAATCAACGCGTCCGCTAACTCCTGGTGTGATAGTGTTTAGATGCTATCTTCATTCCCCTGATTTCATTTTGCGTGTAGCTTTACCCAGTTTCCACTTGCAACTGAAGTAGTAGTTCGGTCGCGTTGATTGATTTTTGTGACTTGACGCACCGCTTCGTACAACCGACTGCATGCAGGCTAAAAACGACCGACCGCACGTGACTATGCTGCATGGGTGAAAATTGCTGGTGAAAGTCAGTAGTTTTGCTGCGCGAGCTTCGTATTGGAGCCTGTGGAAACAGGATGTAGACAGAAGCTAGTTTAGAAAAGATTAAGGCCAACATAACAAGTGGTGTACACAGTTGAGCGAGTAGATTTGTACAAATGTACTTCGCTGATCACCCACGTCACTTTTGTTTGTTGAGTAACATAACAAGTGGTGTACACAGTTGAGCGGGTAGATTTGTACTTCGCTGATCACCCACGTCACTTTTGTTTGTTGAGTGCAAACAGAGAGCAGCCGGTTCAAGTGAAACTGCGGTTTTTCTTGACGAGATTCATTCTCTGGCTCATGCAAGCTATATGAGCTCCGGAATGCATTCCGTGTTTCACAGAAGAGAAAACAGTTTCCTAAAGCCGCTGCATTTCGTTTGTAAATCATTTCATAGGGATTGCAGGGTTTCAATCTTTTGGAAACTAGGTATTTGAGTAACCTTCAAATTGATCCAATTGGGACGCTATGAACAGGCACAAACACTAAGATTGAGTAGAGCCAGCTGAATGGTAGCCAACTGAAAGATGGCAACCCTTCTATCCCCTGTGGTGGAAGCGTAAAGGCAGTAGGGTATTTCGTTCAGGTGACCATCATGTCCGGGTTTATGAAAGTAGTGATGCTGCCTTCCCTTGAGGAGAGACAGGAAGAAAAGATCGGTCCTAAAATGCGCACGCTCCAGTCGCCAACAGTTGACTTAAAAGGCGTCTTCTATACACGGAGACGGTTGCATCCTTGGGCTAGGTCAGTCCTCCCTCATTCAAGTGTGTCAAACTTTTGAATCGTTGGCGCCCAGTGGATTCCTTCACGGAAAACCTTACTTCTGGAGTCAAAGGCTGACGTAGAGGCGCATCCTACAAACGCCTTCTTCGGCCTAAGTGACAGGGCAGTACCTTCCGTCGTTGTAGCTGTTCATTCACTTGTCCTCATTCGCTTTTCTCACGACCCCTTGGTCAACTGCCCTTAACTATAGTCCCATGTTCTATCCTTGGCCCAGCAAAATAACCTCAGATACTCAGCTTTCAAACTCACAAGATCCAGTATCTGTACTCTGTGCTGAAGTGAGTAACAGACATTTCACACGGAAACTTTGCTTCCCCTCTCTGTCGATAAAACTGGTTCCTCCGATGCAGGCGAGCACGCAAGACCCCAATTCCGTCGTGCACCTCAGGCTGCCTAGAACTGCTTCAGACGTCTCACTCATTGTGTATCTGGTAATCCTGAAGCAATGACTTGTGCTATCTATGATGCGGATTGAAAGTGATTTGCCAGACTAGTTCCTGTACTGCTGTCAGTCAAGGTAAATGCAAGTCGATGCTTTGAACGATGTCTCTTTGTTGTGCCGTGATAAACTGCAGTTCTGGAGCTGAGAAAGGTGGGTTTTCATTGAGGAACTCTCGCGACTGTCTTGTTGGTGGGCAAGAACAACGGGACATGTGAAGTCCCAAATTAGACAACTGAGTTCAAATGAAGAACAGTTCGGCGGTAGATTCGGAGTTGACGGTCAAATTGCGGATGAATGGAAGTAACTCCTTTGGTTTCGTCCCGAATACCGTCTGTTACTGGCCAGTAGAAACTTTCAACATGAGCGCGAATTACTTGGAGATAACCGACCACGAGCTAGTTATGGACTCAGCTGGATCATATAACCGTTCCTTCTGGGCTGCGTAACTGAACTTCCATGATGCAGGCTCGGTTATAGGCTCACTCCTCCCTACACATGTCAAAGCGAAGCAATTCTGTCCATCATCTTCAATGGGTTTTGTTAGCCCAGCAGTATCGAGCTGATCTGGCTGAAGGGTTACTAGGGACTCGTGGTCATGTTGACGGCGCACATTGAAGAACGAGCTGAAAAGGGTGTTGTCAGCTCTTGGGATTGTCTGTCCGAGCCAAGAGGTTGACAAAATGAGCACTGGGTTTCTTCAAGTTGCTGAAAATGCAAGAAACTAGCGAATGCAATGGCGCAAGCAGACCCCTCAAACACTTGACAATCAAGAACAGTGAATCTTGTGAGTTTCGAAGACCATGGAGATGGATAGGACTCTTGCTGCAGGCAACGGATGCATTCTACTTTAGCCGATTTGCTGAATCGGCCAGAGTGGAACAGCCTCCTAAAAATGGAACTGTAATTTATCCTCAGCATTATCGTTTTGAGCAATGAGTTGAAGACTTTGGAGAACAACTGAGCTATCCCCTTCCAAAACGGTCTATGAAGGAAACCAACAAGTCTAATCGAACACTGAGATCAGCCCGATATCAGCAATAAGAATCCAGTGCGAGATATTATTCCTCTGACGCAACCAGGCACCAGGCCAGGATGGCTTTATCAGATAAGGTGGAGAAGCTCTAGTGAATAATATGACGGCGTCACTAGATATTATCTAAAAAGAAAACAGAATACCGAGGGAATGGAGGGCTTCAACCCTTATATTAATTTTAAAAATTCACAATGGCGCCATGCGAAACCCATCATGGGATCAGCCTGGCATTGCAGTATCTAAGTTGCCCTTTTGCATTCTCTGACGCGGGTCGATCGATAATCTGGAGAGTCAGATTCGTGAGAATAAAGGTAGGTTCTGTATTGGCCAAGGATTAACCGACCTTATTCTTACCTAGGACAAGTTCTTGAACACGACCACTCTTTCAAACTTCGCACATGAGCCCTTTTCCTTGGTCTGATAGCGATTTCGGACTGTCTCATTCGTCAAGAACTCCGGCGGTGCCTGACTATCAATAGTATCCCTTCTAAATATATCTCTCTTATGAGGGCGCTGTATGCAAGCTCTTGTGGACACGTACTAGTAGCCAGCGGGTTTCTGCCTGAGTTCACCACTTGTAGTGGTGCAAGACAGGGGTGCCCTCCCTTACCATTCCAATTCAGCTTTTTACTGACCTAATGCTTGGAAATCCTCTGCGTGTTTCTGAAGAGATCATTTCATACATCTCGAGGACCAGGGCAGCTTTCGCCAACCTCTGACATCTGTGGTGTGGACAGAATATACTGCATCAATACGATCCACGATGCCTTGCGCAGCAGGATCCTCGTCTGTACGGATAGTGGATGTGCGAAAATACTCCGTGTTTAGCCATAAGTGTTTCCAAAGCATTTGCGTGATTTAATAGAGGCAGAAAATCTGTCGCCCGACAATGAAGTGTGAAAACACTAACGGAGAAACTCAGTCGGTTTGACAACTACCACCCCTTTGGATGGGAATCCCTGTTCTCAGTTCATAGACATGGCTCAATCATACAGTTAGTGGCACCTCTCCATCAAGAATATCGCTTTGAATACGTAACTTTCTTAATATTCTATTTTCAGTCAGTAGGTCCCGTTTATACGAGGCCAACCCAAGGTTCTGTTGTTGCGATGTTTGATATTTCCTTGGCGGATCAAGCTACTCATAAGATTGCTGAAAACTCTTGGACAACTGGCGGCCGATTTCGCTCTTCGCCGGAGCTACCGGATGAGCCCGAAGAAGTAAGAAGCCGGCCGTCGAAAATTTCTCAGTAAAATTATGAGTAGTATGTAAAAATTTTTTGAGGAAATGATCTGTCAGACTTGAGGAGTCCGCAGTCCTAGGAAGTACCCTCATGTTCAATGGATATCAATGTCCGTCGCTTAAAGTACTTCTTTTTGGAACCACATCATCCACCTGGAACTTGTAGACCTTTTCAAAGAACCCACGAAGTTCCTGGTTTATATCTTAGTTGGGTCACACAAGTGTGGCGTAAAAACAGTGAACAACGGGTGCACGACGGAATGTCTTCAGCATCGAGAATGTGTGGCTTCTGTGGGTTCCGTTGTGTCCATTCTAATCTGTTTAGCCTCCAGGATTCGGTTTGATCGTAGATATATTTTGGACGGTTGTTTGATTTGAAACAATGACGTCTCTTCAGAGTTCAAGGCGAAAAGTGGTTGACACAAGCATTCCCTGTTGCCCGTCCGCACCAAACTGACAAATTCAGGAAAACGGAGTTTCTTCTAGTCTTTATGATCTGGTTACAAACTGATCAGTGAATGCAAAGGGACGGAATACGTGTTCGGTCTAAGATATTCCTAGGGTTACATCGAATATTTCTCGGGAACGGTTTATTGCACGAGCCTCAGCGAGTTCTGTTGATTGAACAGGATGGTGAATATTAAGGTTAAATCCTGTGACTAAAAGAGTTTCTCCAGTCTTTGGCTTTGATGGTATGCGATCTGGCACAGATCATGAGCTTTTGTCCTTTATTGTTTTGTAGACCAAAATTGGAACGTAGTCCTGCTTTCTGGTAATCTGACCTACGGATAATCCTCATACAATTTTTACCGCAACTTACATATGAATTGATATACACGGTGGAATTGGCCCCGTTAGATTTCTCTCTTTTAACTGAACGGAAGTTAAAGTTTGGGACCTGAAACTCCGCAGCATCATGCTTCATATTCTCCGTTGAAACTAGATCTCTAGTTGTAATACGCTATCATAAGGTTTGCTGGAAATTCTTAGACAGCCCACGACCGGTTTTGCCCTTATTTGGGCTCAGGAGATAGGCGCAGTCCCCGAGTTTCCGTCAACCTTATGATCTACTTGAACCCAACTTGCACGGAATCAGCGAATTTACACTCATTTTGACACCAATTCGGTTTTGCGGGAGACTCACCTGGAACGCAGCTGAATCTCTCGTTTATGATGTTTTCATGCAAACTTATGAGTAGTGTAGTACGTGTATACATGTATCACGATATCTCGAATACCGTAGCAACTGGAACATGGGGCGGCCCGGTTGTTTGAAAACATCGCAAATAAGAGATTCAGCTGTATTCCAGGCCAGTCTTCCGCAAAACGAAATTAATTTGCGAATAAGTGTATTTCGCTAGATGTTAATTTGTTCAAAGCGGAGTTCTAAGAGCAGATTTCTTCCGATACACTGTGACAATTAAGCGGTCTTATTCCCTACTGTGGCGTTCGAAAGATTTTTCTGAATAGCTATTGTTCCCAAGCTATTTGTAAACAGCCCTGAGTAGGTTTAAATCAAATCGGATACACAGATCCGGCGTGCTACTGAGACCGTAGTTTTGACGGCGTTGCTTTTTCGCTTCAGAGGGTCAGGCCATGTGTGTCTGCGTTTAACGGATTTGTTGGGTTTACGCGTGAAGAGTGGATGTTCCCACCTGTCGGGTAGTCATCAGTCCACACAAGGTTAAGAATTCGGACAGGATTCATGGCTGGTGCCTTATAACTAGAAAAGCACAGCGTCTAAAATATGCTAGCTATGACATAAGATTATTCAGCCATCCCTCAACCATAGTAGAATGCATTTTTGACCGCACTTGTTGGTGTTGCAGCCAACCACACTTGTAACTGTTATAAACGAAGTTGCGGCAATGTATTTCAGAAGAGGAACGTAGACGGTTGTGAACACGTCGAAATTGCGCATTTGGATCTTGATGTTTACTTCAAGGCTCCGGCTGATATCGATTCATTCACGTGGAGAAAACGCGCACAAATGAGAGCGACGACACTCACCTATTCAGCTCTGAGTGCACTTTAGAGCTACGGAGAAATATGAATATTGGACAGCAATGTTTGTTTAGAAACCACGTTTCCATAGCCACTCAGAGTTTTGTTCAGGACGAGTCAGTCCAAAACGAACCACCCTGTTGTGGATCGCCCCCACAGGCAACTTGTGTAGAGTAGATTTCACTGAGGTATAAAGAAGCTACTTGGCTGGTACCCGGAAGTAGTTGGAAAAATTAAGAAAAAAGCCAACTGTGCGGCGTGCTTATATTGAGATGGGGTCATTTCCTTACTATAGTAGGTATTCAAGTAATGATCGGAATACCTAGAATACGGACTGTATAAACAGGTGGATAGCTGGTTGATTTTATCACGTAACAGTTTTACGATGCAATTTCTGAGCGGCGTGCTGAAATTTTATCTTGCTGGGCAATCCACTTACCCCAGTTCACTACCTGTCATTGACGAATGTGGTCGGAAATCGCCCTGTTTATGAGGCGGGTTGTACAACAAACTTCCCAGTTCATATTCCCCCGACATCAGAACCAAATAAAAAGTACTTTCTTTCCGCATCTAGCCGCAATGCACTCCGAAGTGAGAATGAGGACTTAGCTACTGTTGACTAGTTGTAGACAGGTTTTATCGGTTAGCCAGGGCTTCGTTCTTCGACCACACCTGAAAAATCAAGCGTTTTTTGTTGTCTGGCAGCTTATCCACCAATTTTCCCTCGTAACGACGGACTTCGTCATGAACTTCGTTTTATTGGCTGGCTTCATTTCGAGTAGCGCACTATGCTCATTCGAATATTGAAAGTGACAAGTTTTGACTGGTTTAACCGTGCAGGTTATCTGTCTTAATTAGCAATGTTGATGACAAAACACGAGGTGGGTTGTCACACTGTATTCCAGTCAATCTTTACTTCTTTTCATAAAGAAAACTACTCACAAGGCTGCTGAATACTCTTCGACAGCCCAGGACCGGTTTCGTTCCTGTTGGGGCTCATCAGGTGGGCGCAGTCCCCGAATTCCTGTCAACCTTATGTCCCACTTGAACCCAAACTTGACTGATTGCGACAAATACGCTCATTTGAAAATCAGTCGAATATTGTGCTAACTAAGGCAGGCGGTCTGTGTGCAGGTCATTCAGTTGAAGAATATCGCAAACGAGCGATTCAGTTGAGTCTCTCGTGAGAACCAAATTGATTTGCAAATGAGTGTATTTCTCGAAAACCGTCCAATTTGGGTTCAAGCAGATCATAAGGTTGACGGAAACTCGGGGACTGCGTCTACCTGATGAGCCCCAAGCGGAAGGGCGAAACCGGTCGTGGGCTGTCGAAGAGTTTTCAGCAACCTTGTGAGTAGTTTGCTTTATGAAAATATACTGCGATATCTCGAATATCGTACCAACTGAATCATGAGGCGGCCTGTGTGCAGCACATTCAGTCG
>NW_008751691.1:849419-849817 GCF_000715545.1 Opisthorchis viverrini | reverse complement strand
GAGGCCCATGTTCCCAAAGGTGAGTTGTTAGCTGCACTTGAAAGGAACCTGATGAGTGTTTTTCAAAGTACTATCCAGTCATTCACCCCCAGAATACAATCAGGTAACTGGTAGGGGTTCTGAAACAGACAGCCAGGGTCTGTCACTGATAACTGGCTCATAGAGACGGTATCATCGATTGGCAAGCGCGTCCGGATAAAATGTGTCCAGTAAAACTGTCTAGTGGCTTTCCAGTGGGTCTTGTCAGCTGTTGAATAAGAACCATTTCACCACGATTGGTGAATTGTCCTGGGAAACGTGAGTGACGACCCCGTGGCACAGTGATGGGGTGCATTTTATCGGATTCCGGAAAACCTAGTCGCCCCACGCGTCCAACCATTTGTGGTCATTAGAAAATG
>NW_008751691.1:845830-849384 GCF_000715545.1 Opisthorchis viverrini | reverse complement strand
ATTCACCCGAAAAATACGATCAAGTAACTTGTATGTTAAATTGAAATCTGGTTAGACAAAGAATGCCTTACTCTAACTAGCTTTTGGAACTCTTCTTTTCGTGAATTTACTGAAACCTACTGAACCCTCCACTGCAGTTTTCATTCTACTGGTAGCTCATCAGGTAGAAGCAATTTCCAAGTTGCCATCAAAATCGTGTTCTAATTGGACGCCAAATTTTGTGCAGCTGATCAAGTACACTCTCATGAAGAGAAGACTCAAATGAATCCCGGTTGAATCTGTCGTTTATGGTAGTCTTTGGCTGTTCATTCCTTCGTGGCTACACAAAACCGGTCATCGGATTTCGAGTCTTGGGGTACACAGCCTATAGCTGTTAACCAAAGAGTTGCGTGACTGGTCTCTCCTGGTGACGTTTGATGAGGAAGTAGAGACCTTGTATTCAGGTGATACACATCCGGTGAGCATTCACTTGTGTTTCAAAATATAGTTTTCAAAAGCGTGGCTATTTATGCTCCCGTCCAACTGTTGAAGTGGATATTTCTCACGCTAGAAGATTGTACCTATCTACAACGTGACAAAGAACTGCTCGTTGGTGAACAGCGGCGTGTTCTGGGAGGATCGGTATCGTAAAATCTCGTGAAAAACTGTCCGAAAAATACAGGAAGGGTCCACTTTTTAGACAATGACAAGAACAACAACTAAGCCAGCATCACCTTGAGCCTCATCAAGACTAACATCGAGAAAAAGTTGGATATTTCCATAAAGGAAACTACTCAGCCCACGACAGCCCACGACCGGTTTCGCCCTTCTTGGGGCTCATCAGGTAGATGTCGTGAAAACCAAATGATTGTAATCCTCGAAAACAGTCTAATTTTGGGTTCAAATAGATCATAGGGTTGACGGAAACTCGGGGACTGCGTCTACCTGATGAGCCCCAAGCGGAAGGGCGAAACCGGTCGTGGGCTGTCGAAGAGCTTTCAGCAACCTTGTGAGTAGTTTGCTTTATGAAAATATACTGCGATATCTCGAATATCGTGCCAACTGAAACATGAGGTGGCCTGTGTGCAGCACATTCAGTTTTAGAATATCATAAACGAGGGATTCAGTTGAATTGACTTCCAATGAATGTATTTGTCGAAAAAGTTGGATACTTTGGTCTCGGGCAGCATCCACCCTAGTCCGTCAGATAGAAGCCTTTGATTTGGAATAAATTGAAAAATGAGGCAACCCACCGGGCCCGCACAACTTACTTTTCTCTTTCTTCTTGTCAACTCTTCCATACTTCGTGCAGATGACTCGCTCAACAGACCCTTGACTGGAAACACCACTTTGGGCACAGGTGCATTACTCTCGGACAAAGGTTCTGTGGCTGTATCGTCCAGTTCCACATATCGTAAGTCCTGGTCAAATTTCCTTCGATCATTTGCCGACCGAAACTGAGGGAGTCTGGGTGCGTGTTGTAGACCTTCCAAACTTAGTCCAGACTGGGTTTCAGTCGGAGTAAAGTTAGACGGTTCGGTAGCCTTTAATCTAGCAAGATATTCCATCGATTCGAACCGGTTTGTCTGACCCAGTGACATGGGCCAAGTCCTTTCGGACGGGCCACCGGGAGCCGAACTACCATCACACCAAATATCTTGGTGCATGTTGAAAGGGGTCTATCGGCTTAACATGACGTTTATTTTAGAATGACAAAGTATAAGAACGGAGGCCTGAGTGTCTGCACAAACCCACGCGCACACAGTGTGTAGAAACATGCATCTACCGGGTCTGTTTGCACACGCTATTTCGAGGGTGCACCGAGTCTTTAACGCAGCATACACAAACAAGTGCAATTCAGAACGGTAAACCTGGTACAGTGTGTTCACCAGACAATGATGTATCGATTTGGCATGCTTCGACTGCTTGCGCTTCACTCGAGACCGCTGTTCACATATGTACGTGTGTGTGTGTGTGTGTGTGTGTGTGTGTGTGTGTGTGTGTGGAGCACCTTCTACGGGTGTGTGATCGCTTGACCACAAACAGTGCATATACATGAGTAGTACATATGGTGGTTCCCCAGCGTCGTGATTGGTTGACGACGCTGGCACATGCCTTAAGCGACACTAACCAAAATAATGCTGGTGATTTTCTACGCTTCCGGTGGTGGAAATCTTGAACTATTCTGGAATTCATTTGTGCCAGCGGATAGTACGTTGCGGTTTTTGTTTTGTCCAAAAGTGGCAAACAGTTCTGCTTTTGGGGAAGTTTTCACAGGCCCTTTAAAAAGCGAAACTGTGCCAGACCCGAGGAAAATGATCTGATTAACGCAGCTTCTCAGCTGCGTTGTGTGGAGCAAGAACAATTTCGTAGCTGACCAGCACACACTTTCAATTTAGGAAGGAAAATCTTTACAAGTAGGCACATGGGCTATTCAGTCCATAACCATGGAAGCTTGTTTATATCGATGTCCACATTGAATTGAGCAACCGTTTCGGTGACGCGATGTTTGAAAATTGTTCTGGTCGCCATGAGAACTAAATCTCTGGAAGTGACTGGTGGTTGGATCAGTTGTCAGAACTGGGAGTGGTCTACTTCACACAGATGTTACTTGATCTAAATTAGCTGTCCTGAGTTGTTTGTTCTAAGGACAGAATTGGCAATCATCTACTCAGTGGGACATCTGTGATTGATTTTTATTCATTTTTGCGCTAGAGAGGCTACCAGACGCGAGATGGCTGAGGGGCTTCTCTGTTGGAAACGTTGGAAACCGAGATTGTAGCTCTTTCTACATCCACTGGGGAATGGTGATACATTAAGAGCCAGGATATGATAATCGCTTTTTAGTTCCGGGAGGTGTTGATTCAAAGCACGAGCTTGTGAATGCGTATGGCACACCCAAGTGTCAGGCAATTCGCCAGACGAGTGCGGTCGAACTTGCCTGTTTTGTTCAGCTAGTGTCCGACTGTAAACGGTGAAAGAACAGGTTCACGAAGGTTGTTGAAACGTTGTCAATTTGTCCGATGTAAAGTCTGATAAACTCATGTGCCAGCCTGTCTTGATGGTGTACAACCCACCCACATACGCTACAGGCTGGCCATATTTTCCACAGAGTGAGAAGCAGATACCAAAAAATTTCAAGTATGCGTTTTGCTTCCGGTTCGCAATACCAGGGTGCATTCCACCACTTGCAACTCGTGTTTCAATGCACATCCGAATCAGCGCGCGGAAGTTGTACCGCAGAATGTTTTCACTAGTGGGTAGAGCACACTGGGCTGTGTTAGACTGTAACGTGCCATGTCAGATCGACTCACACTAGTCTGATTGAACTGTCCTCACATAACTGATGGAAGCATGTACATATCTTCGAGAAATACGCTAATTTGCAAGTCAGTTTGGTTTTTACGAGAGACTCAACTGAGTCTCTCGTGACATTGCAGTATATTTTCATGAGGGAAACTACTCAGAAGGTTGCTGAAAACTCCTCGACAGCCCAGGACCGGTTTCGTTCTTGTTGGGGCTCATCAGGTAGGCGCAGTCCCCGAGTTTCCGTCAACCTCGTGTTCTACCTGAAT
>NW_008751691.1:816295-844518 GCF_000715545.1 Opisthorchis viverrini | reverse complement strand
TTTCATTAGAGACTCAACTGAGTCTCTCGTGACATTGCAGTATATTTTCATGAGGGAAACTACTCAGAAGGTTGCTGAAAACTCCTCGACAGCCCAGGACCGGTTTCGTTCTTGTTGGGGCTCATCAGGTAGGCGCAGTCCCCGAGTTTCCGTCAACCTCGTGTTCTACCTGAATCCAAATTGCACTGTTTCAGTTGGGTCTTTCGTGAAAAACAAATTGATTCGCAAATTAGTGTATTTCTCAAAAACAGTCCCATTTGGGTTCAAGTAGAACATGAGGCTGACGGAAACTCGGGGACTGCGCTCACCTGATGAGTCCCAAGAAGGCCGAAACCGGTCGTGGGCTGTCGAGCAATTTTCAGCAACCTTGTGAGTAGTATCCTTTATGTACATATCTTAGTGGGAAAAAAACAGACTGTGCAGCTTGGACGCATGACGAACATGTTTTACTAAATTCTGAGCATGACTATCTTAAGTGTGTGGCGGAAATCCAGAATCGTGTGAGAACTCATAGGTGGTTGATTGGTGATCGGGTTTGACCATTTCGAGGTCATTGCTCTCAGCTGATAAGGAAAAGTCTAGACGGCTCTCGGATGAAGGTCGTGGGAAGTTGACGACTGACGTCCCAGGGTTTGTCCTATCCAAACGAGTTCTAGACAAGGACCAACCTCAGTCACTCTTTAATGAAAGCTTCTGTAATTTTCAATTACATGAATAGAGACATCATTACCATTAGTATCAGTAATGACAATAGTTTACTAGTATTTTCATTACGGTTTTCGTGCTCTTCAATTCTTACATGGAAATACCACAGTTCCTTCCCCAGTTGGGAACCGCTGGGATACTGTGATTAGGGGTACATCAGCGGAACAGCGGGGTGACAAACAAGCACTATTTGGTGTGTGTGGTTCCCAGACCATTTACAACAATATACACAGGTGTGTGATAACTAGAGATGATCTTCTATAAGTTGAGTAATATTCGATGTGGGGCTGCGTAATAGTGACTACGCGAAACTTGAAACCCAGAAGATCAGTGTTATCCATCCCGTTTTTTCGGAGATTGCTCCGGTTTAGATTTGGCGTCGCCCATTCGAGTGTGAATGTGCGTAAGAATTGCTTTTCTGCATAGAGTTTGGGTGTGCACACCCGGATGCACACTGTCTCGGCAAGAGCAGTGAGGGACTTACTGGAACCGGGTGGGATACCCAGAAGAGTTCCGTATGAAACGATAGTACGGTTTGAGTCAGCCGAATGCTTGGCGATTGAAATAAGGACGGGAATTTTAGTTCCACGGACTGACCAGATTGAGTAGTGCTTCCGCACTTTGTCAGACAAAAGTTTTGTTGTACGACCAATGTTTGATGCCATGAATGGACAGCCGGATAAGTACACATGATTGTTGCAATAGCTTATCACTTATTGGTACCTTCAAAATATGCTTCTACCAGGTTACCTGTAAATTTGCTACAGAGTAGCTTGTCTTATTGTCTGTTCGGAACGTCTACAAAGAGAGGTAGACTGGTTTGTTCTTGTCCCCATACTGATCTGAGGTGTTCTTGGTACAAGGCGGATGGAGTATCCGTTCTCGACGAAGGTACCATCCTTCAGCGTGTCGTCGAGAAGAAACCTCAATGGTGCATTGGTCACACATAGTATGATAGGCTTAATTTAGTTCAAGGAATGGTTGTACCTTCCAGTCAAGCTCAGTTTATGTTATATTTGCTGATTCGCTAAATCTTTCATATCTGACTGCTGACCCCGCTCCAGCGCCTAAGGCCAAAAAGCACAGAAGGGAAGGGAACACAACAGCTATATTCCTAACAAGCGAGTGCGAAAGTACGACGGTCTCAAGCTATTTATTGGAGGGACACTGAACTTGGTCCAATGCTGCTGGCTTTGGTACGAGGCTGTGACGTGCTGCATATTGCGGGGGCGTTGTCTGACCTTGATCAACGCTGACTCGCGCTGTCTGGGTTCGACACAAGGCTGTAACGTGCTGCATATTGAGGGGGCGTTGTCTGTCTGGTCAACATCTAGCGCAGCTGAGAGTCTCCGTAGATTCCGGGCATTCAGTGGTTGCTTTCAGGAAGTTGACCTTCCTGAGAGTTTCCAGTGAACTTGTGTTGCTTTTCAAGTACTCGGTACTAGGATGCTCTGTATGGAGGCGCTCAGACAGTGGATGTACTGCGAAGGACCTTATCACTAAGGTTAGAGTTGTGGCAGAATCTCCGACAAATGAGCCCGTTCATAGAAAACATGATACCTTGATTGGCATTTTTGTACTGTCAACTGATTCGGACAGACAAAAAGTTTAAGTCACATGTGGTTCAGAAATCGCGACAAGAAGCTAGGCAAAATGACAATCCAGTTGAAACTGCGTTGCAGATGAATCAGTTGATACCGAAGTGCTTCCGTAGACAGCAGGCGTGCTTGATGATACCACATGTCATGGATTTTTCAAAGCTACTTAAGAGTAGAAAAGATAGAGGAAGAGTAGAAACGTGTGATTTGTCAGCTTGCCAAGACAACCAGGAATGTCGAATTGGCTTCCAATGAGTCGTGATTTAAAAGGATTGGTTAAGGCAGGTTGACTGGATCCTTGTTTAAATGCTGAGTTGTTGACAGTGCTGTTGTTTCGAATACGTTTTTTATCAGCATGGCGGAACTACGCAGATCTGGCCGAAACCACGACATGTTAAGTCCAACCAAGTCAACAAGTGTTGTGTGCGCCAGATAGGTGAATTTTTACCATAAAAGTTGGTATAAAGATTGCTGTATAACCGAAACGTTGGTAGAAATAAAATCGACAAAATTTTCTGGGTAAGGATATGGAAGGTACTCGAGTGTTTACTGATTGCATGATCGATGAGGACAATCGTCAAAGATCCACAGCATGTTGAGGCGTGCCTCATAGCGGTCGATGCTACTGATGGGATATGCGAGTAGTACATAGTTTTCTCGTAACTCGGCCCCGCGTCAAAGGGAAGGTGAGGTTTATTACGGGAGTGGTGGAACTCCTTTGCAGCGTTCGTTTACAATTTCTTGATAGCCAATGAATATCCACGAAAGATCCATAAGGCACGTGAGGAGGTTTAGTTTTTAAGAACAAATTGTATATGAGACGTTTATTTTCTAGTCCAATAGTTTGTAACTGTTCAGTTGGTGTTGGCTAAGAAACAACTCCGCGGGGAAGTGCCTTCCTCCCTACACCTTACCGAAAGGCCGGGTTATGTGACAGAGAGTCAGTGACTTCAAAATTGAAGGAATTACTTTGAAAAAACTTACAAATAAGAGCTGAGTGGACAGTTAGGGTCCTTAGTTGGAGGGCAGAGAAAGCAACCATTTGGACCTTATTTTAGTCACGAGGACCAGGAGTCAACAAGCCTGCGCGGCCAGATGATAATATTTTCAAATTCTCGCTACTATCAATTTGGCAGTAGAATGAATATAGCGAAGAATAAAATTTCAACAGGAAAACTAGACGATGGGTTCCCGTTCCACTACATGGATCTGAACACGGCTTACCATGAATCTGAATACGGTTTACCAGAAGTCGATGTGTGTAACAGACCCAGTCTCAGATATCAGTGGACAATAAAAGTTCTCCCGAAATCGGATTTACAATAGGATGTGCGAAAATGCTCAGAGTTTACTCTGCAAGGGGATAAATAGACGGAGTGAATAGATTAAGTGCCAGTCCGGCGTTTCTCTGTTACTTTCATGATCAAATAATTAGCGTTACCCTTTTCACCGAAGACTACGCGGATTTTGTCTTCGAGCCAAATCACTTTTTCACCTGAGCGTTTTCCTGGAAGCAGTCAGTGGACCTTTTGAGAAGAAGCTAGCCGGTTTTAGGACAATACTTTTTTGTCGTAATAATAGAAAGCTTGTATGATTCTCACGAGATGCACTCATTTGCACACCAATTTGCTTGGAACGGGAGCTTTAGCTCAATCTGATCTGATTCTTCCTCTGCGTGATGAGCATCAAGGAGAGCAAAACCATTCATGGGCTTTCGGAGAGTTTTCGGTAGTAACCTTATAAGTAGTTTCCTTCAAGAGTACGGTCACTTGATCAAGCGCTATTCAGGGATTCCCATTCTGGGATTTCGATGTCCACCGATCCTGCCAAAGGGTCTGGTAATGTTATACATTTTGTTCACTTTAGGTCTTACGGAATCGTTACTTTTGAACTGGTCAGCTTCACATGACTGGGTGCGGGAGCAGTGGTGTGCGCCTTCCAATAGTCTACGAAGCACGGTACCACGGGCGTGTTTGTGTGTGTGTAAATCCAGACCTTTGAGATGAAAACAAACTTTGAATGACTGGACTGTCACCACAAACCTAAACATTTAGTTGGGGAGCAGAAACACCCACGAAACGACTGAAATGTCCCTGTGTTACAAATCACTGATCTGTGGATATTCTTAACAACTTCAGCCAATTGCCGTCAGGAGATTCAAGTCTTAGGTGTGTTCGCCATCCTTCAGGCTTATTGGCAAACATATTTTCGAATTCAGATGGGTTTAAAACTAGCCATTCTTTATACGGTCCGTCACTTCGTAACATTCTTCCAAACGAAGGTCTCATTTACTCATATTAATCACATGGCCACTTATCAGATACCTAAATCCCTTTGGACTTTCTAAAAGCGCGACGGAATGTGCTGATAACATTTTTTACAAAAAATAAATTCCACTTTTGTAGACCAGGGTCCATGAACTGTACGATCCATGTTGTAGCCAGGGTCTCGTTCTATCCTTACAGCGCTGAATAACCTGAGTTTGCTTGGAATTTGAAACCGTGGGACTGTCAGAGAAACTATACCGTCACTTCCACGAACAGTTCGAAAAAGCACAGCGGGCCCGATATATTTCAGCTGTTCGTTGGTAATACCCAACCACGATTCGAAATATATCGAGACGCTTCTCTGAAAGCTGGCGCCGTATAAGAATTAAGTAATTGTCTGCTATTCTTGACGAAGCATGCGACTCATGAGCTTGTTGAAAACTTTCCAACTGGGCTCACCACGTAGGTACATTCCACGACTTCTCATCAACCTTGTTTTGGTTGAACTCAAATTGGACGTGACTCGAGATATACTGCCATTTGCGAACTAATTCACTTTTGACGGGAGACCCAAGTGAATCTTTCTTTTACAGAAAGTATTCTTCAACTGAAAGCTGGGACGATATATATCGCAGTATACTGTCTCGACTACCTACAAGGTTCAAGCGGGAAATGGGGTTGACGGAAACTCGGGTTCTGCGCTTACCTGAGGAGCCCCAAAAAAGGACTCTCGAAGGGTTTCCAGCAACCTTAGGAGCACCGTGTTCCATCAAGACAATGTACTGCAGTATCTCGAGTATCGTCTCAACTAAACCGTGATACGGCCATTGTGTAGCTTAGTGATCGCCCTTTTGAGCGAACGTATCACAGGTAGCGAGCGAAGAATACACTTTCTTCTTAGCGAAGCGAATTTGGACCTCCACCAATACATCCAGCCAACCGAATTCCTGATAGAGGAGCACGAATTTGAGCCTACACTTTACGGTAACCGAGCGACGGAAAAATCCGATTTTAAGCAAAGGAATAATGTCCGATGCAGTCAAATGCCACAGTGGAAGTTCCATGAACCCCTGTGCCTTCTATTCATCAGAATGAGCGCACCATTGTTGCACATACTATAGTGGATGAACCTGTAACAAACTGGCAATAGAAGTCTTCATCATCCTCAGCATCGACAGCATGACATCAGTGTTCAACACTGATGCTTCACTGCCGTACAACCATGACTTATTTGAAAGCCTTATTGTAAAGAAAAGAGTAAAAGTGGACGGTGGAGGGACTTCGTGCTAGCTCACCACATCCGAGGTGCGGTGCCTACACCTCCAGACGTTCACTCTGGCAATCTGGATAGAAACTAACAACAAGGACGCCACTGACATCGGTTGGCAGCCATATCTTGTAGTGTCCCCGACCAGGCACAGTGAGGATGGATCACGCGGTCCCAATCCTGGAAAGCGAGTAGCACCGACAGCACCCAAGCGTTCATTCAGTGGGTTCCTTTTCACAGATTTACGAATCAGTCGACAAATAACCGTTCTGATTTGTTCGGACAATTTCCCATCAAATTTGGCGAATTCCCACTCTACTAGGGCCAAATAATGCGATCATCCCGAACTGCAATAAAAAGCATTGCATACTGGGGAGCGACCGTCTTTCTGTAAGATGCATCTAGCAACGTTGGTCTAATTCCACCGTAATGAGTCCGGTGTCCATTACATTAATCGTTCAGCTGCAACACCCTTTGGGTGCCAAACTGCCATGCCACCCGAAGGTTGCAAGAGGGCTGGGATGATGCCAGGTTGCCCAAGCTCAGACAGGGGAAGTCGAGAGGAAGAGGTCGGGTTCGAACCACGGACCTTTCGGTCAGTAAATGCGCGCTCTAACCACTTGGGTCATCTCGGCCCCGTCAAGTACATTAGGTCGCAGTTGAATTAACTTATCTGTTTGGGTGTAGTCCCAGATACTGAGTAATAGTGGGAACGGGATGTGATAACGAACCCTAAAACCGAACACTGGAGTTTTGGTGCTGCTAAATGAGCTGTACTCACACCCTGAATCAGCGGTGTGTTGCAACATAAGTGGTAATTCTTCTAGCCTGATGTGGTTCTTCAGAATCGTACGATATCCTACTGGTCGTTTCGCGGTAGGAAAGTTCCCTTTGACAGGAAATAGAATATGCTAACTATGGACTAATCCATAATAAGGCGCACGTGTAAAAGTACTGATGTTGACCTGAGAAAAGATTTATCTAAAATCTCGGACAGTACCTTGAAACGTGTACCAGGGTAGGCATGGAGTTGTGATATGCTGCCTCGGAGTTAATCATGACCCCCAAAGACTGGCAATGAAAAGAAAACCACGCCTGGTCACAAAACAAGTTACAACTTTGTTGAAAAAGTTGGAGTAAGATAGGCAACGGGAGAAAACATCCGAAAAAAGACAGGTATCACTGTTTAGGAGCAAGAATGCACGCCGAGGAGAGACCGCGTGCCGATCAAGTGGAGAGAACAATTTACCACAAAACCTCCTCGAAGTTTCTGGCAAAAAAAGAAAGCACGAGGCCGTTGCCAACAGTCCATAGGTCTAGACGATTTCATATTTTTCCGCATAGAACCGAGTTTCAGTTGAGAACGGCACCGGTTTGTTTCGGGGATCCATGGTCTCCACCACCTAAAATAAGAGTTTATTGGGATGTAGAACTGCACCGTGTGAGTAAAGAAATAGAATCAAACAGTCAGAAGTATTAGTTTAGTGTATCCGACGCAGAAAGTGCTAAGCACGATCAAGAAGCCGCGGAAATGGGTTCGAACCTCTGGTACTAACGCATCAGGTAAATACGAGGGACGCCAAGGAGTGTAGTAACCTTCGGTAGTGCACGAAGTCGCGGAGCATTGACGGTGATAAAGGGCTGAACAGGTTCATACACCCCATTTAGGAAGTTAGCGCACAGAACTAATCCAACAACCACATCAGTAAAAAAATAAACGCCATCCGCTGCGGGTTCTTTCTTATTGACGAACAAGAGCTAAGCGGTTACAGGCAAAAGAACACGAAAATCAAAAATCTCCTTTGCAAAGTACACTTTAAAAGTGGACATTCTTAAGCGTCCTCTTGAACTTCCCTGGATGTTTTTTAACTACTAAGCAACGACGAACAAACACTGCAAACTGTTCCCGTAATTTCCGTACCAACCATCACCTTCCATCAGATGAGGGATGATGTTTTGACACCTGACTAGAAACTACTCGTATCTTTCATCAGTAGTACACACCGTTACACCGGTATGTCCTTCTGAGAGGTTTGTGGTTTGTTTGAACGGTTAATCCGCCGGAGGAATTACTCCACAAAATCTCTACATGAATAAAGTCAGGCACAATATGAATTAAGGGTGCGACAATATATATGCGAGATTTCCAAAAATCTGGAGTGGAGTGCCACAGAAAAGTAGACAGATAACACAAACAGCGCTTTGTCTGATGCGACATGTTGTGCCTCAAGCTTCATTGGTGCCACTAGACTTGCTCAGTGCCGTCACCAAACCGTTGGCTTAGGGCATAAACGACTGAGAGGAGAAAAGAAGCTGGGTGCCGCTCGAAAAGAAGGGGGCAAACTAAAGGTACAGAATTGATGAAACATGAGCTAGTGTAGACCAAAAATGAGAGGAGGGGGCGAATTTGGTGGAAAATGGTTGATTAACATAAAAAAATATGATGATAGAATGCTGAGACAATATGTCTAGATGCATTCTAATGAATGAGTACTTGTAAGTAAGGGTTGGAATACCAGGCCTGAAAGTGTGAGTGCGATACAGAACAAACTCATCCAGGCAGCCAGAGAAATGTCTGATAGCTTTCGGATGACCGCCATGAATGGAGAATAAAATAATGCTCAACCCAGTCGATTATTTTGTTTAATATCGCTCGAAAGAGACAGGAATTGTATATGGTAACCCAAGTACGATAGTACTATACCACTACCACAAAAAATGAACAATGAGAAGGAGCAACTCACTCGAATTCCACAGAATGATTTGTCGGACGTCAAGGTCACCTTGAGCGGGAAGAACTGATCGGGTTTGGTGCCACGCTCGGTGCTCAAAGTGAACTCAATGGAACCAGACGGACTGCTCGCATCGATCAGGGGCAAATGCCAATCCATATGGGTTTTTCGGGGGTTTACTTCGTAGTCGCCATCACAATTGCCAACCGCTGGAGGCTTCGAACCGGATCTGAAATTGGTTATCATGCGCGTGTGGAATAACAAATTACGAATACGAACTGGAGGCTTTAAGACTGAAATACAGCAGTATTTACCCCTCCCTTTATGCTAATTCCATCTCAGTATGGATTTTCATTAATGCAGTTTGATAAGCCACCTCCTAACTTTCATGTTAGGCTAGATTAGCTATATCATAAGTGTGGACCCCTCCTCAAAAATGATCAATAGGTAGCAGTTGCTTACTGGCGTTGGCAACCAAGCGGTCCAGTCGGCCAATCATGATATTCTACTTGACCATCACTCAAAACCGGTAACATACGAGTAACAATGCGACGTGTCTTTTTTGTCCACCTCAAAAGCAATGAAAACGGGTGTGAACGATGACAGCTGGTTAACACCACCGTTCAGTTGTAGCACCCTCTCGGTACATAGCTGCCATGCCACCTAAAGGTCGCACGAGGGCTGGGACACTGCCAGGTTGTCGAAGCGTGGACAGAATTCGAGAGGCAGAGAACGGGTTCGAACCACGGACCTTCAGGTCAGTAAATTCACACTTTAACCACTGAGCGATCTCGTGCTTGGCTTGGACTCGACAGAATAATCGCACCAGGACAGAAAAAGTATTGTTCAAACGACAGCGATATGAGTGCAAATTCCGCATCGATTCAGTTCACAGACGGAAGCCCCTTCAGGCAGTAGAAAAACAAAACTTACGGAAGCGGGATTGTAATGACCACATCTTGCAGCTCCAACTCCGTATTTTGCAATTCGTATTCAATATTTACCTCGAACCCGCCTTTGATTTCGTTGGGCCAGCAGTTAACTGAAATAAAAATCGCAGCGTGGAAAATGCTGAGAATGGTGAAACTATCATTCATACTCTGGACGTTCTCTGATGATAGAAGGGAGCTACTCACGATCGGGACCGCACTCCTCTTACCAGAAATGATAAGTTTCCCATCGTGTCCCCAGTATATTCCAGAAAACTCAAACTATTGTCTATGCTTTGTGCAACCGGCAGTTTGTATCTTGAAGAACTTGAGGCCTTATGTAACCGAACGCCGCAGTAACCCTGAAAAAAACGACAGTCTACAGCGTGTTCAGTGTCGAACAGCGTAACAGCCCCGACTGCTGGAGCGACTCTATACAAAACGGATCTAAATGGTTGCTTGCATGCTATTTCAATTACAACGCTGGAATCGATGAACCGACCAGAAGAACAAGATGAGGGTAGCTTGATTAGTTTTCTTCGACGAAATTCAAAGACAAACGGAGTCAGATAAATCAAGCGAGATGAGTAAAATCGTTCAGCTGTAGCACCCTTTCGGTGCCTAACTCCCATGCCACCAGAGGGAAGCACGAGGGCTCGTACTGCCAGGTTGCCCAAGCTTAGACAGGGGAAGTCGAGAGGCAAAGGTCAGGTTCGCACTTTGCGGTCAGTAAATTTACGCTCTAACCACTGAGCCATCTCACCCAGGCGAAATGACTAGACCAGATGGACTTTCGAGCCAAGCGATCGTGGAGCCTAGTGGCTCTCTCCACACTCAATTTTTTTCTAATTTGGGTAAAGACAACATAACCATCCTGATCAGTAAAAAGTTGGTCAAAACTATTCTTGATTTCTAGGACAGCTAAAAATGTTTAAATGACCATCCTTCTCACGATACAGCGTTACGCGGCTGCCTCCGAGAGTATCTTTTCAAACATCCACACATAAAAAGCTGTGACGAGCGCCGTTGGTCTCTGTTGGGCGGAATTCTACATGGATCCCTCCTTACTACTCGCACTCAGGTGCTGCTACGGCCGAGAAGTCCACCCCACGCAAGATTGGCCAAGAATTCGGGACGCTTGCCGGTCCGACACCAAGACGAGATCCGATTGGTCGAAAGTCTGGACCCAACAGCCAATCATGACCCAGTATTGGCCAAATGCCAGTTGCCAATGGCGCATCCAGAACGCNAAATTCCAGAAAGTTATAACCGCCTATACCATATATACGAAGCGCTGTACAACTTTTCCGGACTTCGTTTGGGGCGTTAACATACCCTGTGCAACTTTGTGGTTGTTTTTGAAGTGAACGCTAGCTTGGGAGGCTCAGACCGAGAACTAAGCTGAGAGAAATACCGTTACTACAGTCTACGCACATAAAATGACGACAATGAACCAGAAAGACTGTAAACAGAGTCACAGTGATAAAACACTAGCTCCAGGAACTAAACTTGCAATGTGCGACATGGTCGACAGCAATGCTCAGAACGATAATATGAAGAAAAAAACGTTGTTGGGCGCTCACTGGTGATGGGAAGCACAGACTCGTCTTGGGTTTGAAGCCGCCAACGCAGAACGCCAACTTCCTGACCGACAGGGAAGTGTTTACCACCCGCCTTGACTTGTAACCAGTTCGTAGTCTGTGACACACAAAAAAGGGGGGAGAAGTGAGTGTCCCCGGATAGCAGTGAATGGCGAACCGTACGATAGGGTGAATGAGAAGAAATATTACATTCGACTACTCAAACAGGCTAGGATAACGGATTGTTGTGAATAAGCCCACACTGTGTAACTGATTTGAACAGCAGACAGGCACACGTGTGGTACCCGGTGATTCGAATAGCCAGGACATTCACTGAGCTTCGAGATAAGCGGAACGCAGGTACTAAGCACAAGCGTAGATAAAGCGAAATTACCATCAACGATGAAAGAATGCCGCACCTAGAATAGAAGGATTCATTCAGGGGCTATATGAAGCGGTCTTGCGAAAAGAGAAAACCGTAGACGAGAATAAGATGGACTCACCATAAACACTTTCTTGTCCAAGTTGGGGTGAGTCTGCAGCTGAGCTGGGGGTTGTTTCTCGTTTTGCGGATTCAGTGCCTCCGTGGTGTCTACTCGCACACGAGCTTCTGTGGCAGCCGAAGAAGCAGCTAAGGCGTGCATGATCCCCTGAAGTTCAAAGTGTTCAAGACCGCCGTCTCGTCCGGCTTGAACGGATAGTTTTTCCTCAATACGGATGTGCAGACTGTTGAGAAGAGAAAAATGGGTGAACAGTTTAAAACACGATATAAAAACGGGTCATGAAGCAGTGGGGGAGAATAGGACTCACTCCTCTTTCTTCACCGGTGTGGGCTCATCAGTGACTCGACGGACGCGACCACCGGGCTCAGCCACGGTCCCACTGTCCAACAGTTTGGCCAAGTCCTCGCTCACTGCCTCACCTTCTGCTTTCAGACGATCGACAAACTGATCGACGGCACCTGTGCCCGTTCGACCGCCTCCAAGCTTCATTCCACTGCGCTTTGTGGAAGGAACTAAATTGGAAGGTGTCGTTCCGGATCCGAATTCCGGCTCCTCGTTTCCAAATCGATCACGCATCACCACCACACGAGGCTCGTCTGAAAGCATCCAAATACGAGAAAATTATCGACATAACTACTCGTCTGAAAGGCAGTACCACCAGGGGAAGTACAACGCCCAAGACAAAATAGATAGTGAGTTTAAAAATTGTGCTTACTTCAAGAGCGTAAATAGATTGACGCCGATTACTGGCTAGTCAGTAAGAGACATGTTTCACAGCCGCACAGAAGCGTCGAATGGACTGACACGCCATAAAATCACGAACATACTTAGTCATTTGAACAGAAGGTTGGTAAGACAACCCAGGAGCAAGGCCGTGGGCCTCGTGTAAGGCTATCATAGGGTCAGTGGTGGTCGGCGTGGCTGAACCCAAAAAACTTGTGCAAACAAACAAAATAGACAAAAAACATAAAAGTTTATATTACTGACAAACGACTGTCGAGATATTCTAGCTTGGCGGGGTGTGAATCCCAAACTGGTCTAGGTCCCTCTAAAGTACAACCCGAAGATCCACTTAGGTAATCTTTTCTGAAGAAATTCTATTCACTACATTCTCATGGCCAGGCTTTTCGAAAAGCTAGAACGGATTTCCAGTGGATCAACAAATCCACAGTTGTCTTTATGGTTGGCTGAACATTGTAACTAAATATGGAAAAGATCAACTAATTCAATCAGTGTCATTTTGTGGACATATCTGCCATGCAATTCGTAGGCAGTTTGCCAAAGTACAAACAAAAGCAATCGAGATGAGGTGGACGCTCTGTTCAGAAACTCCGTTATTTCGAGCTTCTCTGCTGTCAAACACTGAACATACGGCGGCAATTCAGCAGGCAGCTTGTGGGTGGCAGTAGTACAGTTACGGCATCATACCAAGCCAATATGGGGTTCACAAGCAAACGCTTTGGTGACCAGCACCCAGAGGGAGTAGGACCTGTTAAAATGCAGTAACCTAGTGCACGAGTTATCCCCATGAAAGCTAAAAGGTTGAGGTACTGTTCTTGACATGGGTAGTGCAACTATACCGATTTTCAAGAAATTTTTACTGTTCCGTGTTGAGTGCACGAAGGCGTTCAACGTTGGCGAGCTCACTGGTGTTCGAGTTGTCGGGAAGCCGCAACATCGCACCGACTTGGTCGAACTAGCGGGACTTAAGATTACCGTGTAAAGGTAAAAATCAAATGCACAGCTTACCTGGCTTGCCAACATCACTCCCGTAGCCGGTTACAGCAGCTTTGAGCGACCGCATTGATCCTAGGCCACCACCACCACCACCCTGGCCACGTTTGGCGGCTTCTTGACGCGCCAACTGCAAATCACGAGCTCGCTGTTTCATTAGCTCCTTGGCTTCTCGTTCTTTCGACTGGAGGAAAAAGAAATAAAAAGAACTAGCGGACGGGCAATACAGTACCGCACTATAGGTAAACATGAAGCAGCATGTGGTATCATGTGGCTAAGAATCTCGGATGCAAGGTTTGCCACATTATTGCGACGTTATATAAACAATGAATGTTACTCAGACACACGTGAGAAACTAGCAAAATAGTCTGAAGACAACACACTACTAATAGGGTTGCTGAAATCTCTTCGACAGCTCACGACCGATTTCAAACTTCTTGTGGTAAGCGCAGTCCCAGAGATTCCCCCAAAACTATCTTCTGCTTGAACCCAAGCGGACTATCATAAATGAGAGATTAGGCTAGCTTAAGTTGAGTCTCCTGTCAAAAAAACGAAATCAGTGTGCAAATGAGAGTTTGTCGAAATCTGTTCAATTTGGGTTCAAGAACCTATGGGGCTCGGGAACTGCGCCTACTCCAGAGGGCAAAATCGATCGTGGGGTTGTCGAAGAGTTTTCAGCAACCTTGAGATCAATGTATCGGGATATTTCGAATAGTGGATCAACCGGAATATGAGGCATCTTGGTGCGGCACATTCAGTTGAAGTGGACTACCATAACTGACAGATTCAGCTGGATTCAGTTAGGTCTCCTGTCAACACCAAACTGCATGCAAGCGAGAGTATTTATCGAACCGAACATACCTCTTGCACGGCGCGGAATACACGTTCTTCGTGTGAGTCCATCTCGGTGTGAGTTCGTATCTGTGACAGATTGACATCCTCACGATAACCGAGGGCTACAATCTCATCGAAAGCGAAGATCAACTGGAATGCGTTGTTTAAAATATCTGCCTCGGATGTACCGCAAGCGTACTCTGGAATCTGAAAATTAAGGAAAAAAGACTACCACGTTGTACTCATAAAGAAGTGTGCAAAGCAGCAAGTGTTTCCGCCTAAATGCTGAATGTGTGGAATCGAAGTAGGCCCTAGCAACCTGAAATTCCAGCCTATGGATGTCTGAGACAGCTAACCAATGCTCATGGTCCAAAGTTCAGTTGTGCTTTAGACAAAGCGATCCATTCCACTTAAGCACGGAGGTCAAAACAAGTGTGGAAAGGGTACGACCAAAGTTGGCACGATCGAACCAGTCGAGTGCCAACTGCACGGATACAAAGACGACTGTGGAAACGGTCTTTCTGGGGGGGGGGGAATAGCTGGAATCAAATAAGAGAAATCCTCGCGAGCTCGAGTTCAAGTCGCGAACTTACTGACCAGAAGGTCCGTGGTTCGAGACCAAATTTTGTGTCTCAACTGCCCCTCTAGACTTTAGCTATCTCAGCCCTCGTGCTTCCTTCGGGTGGCATGGCAGCTATGAGCCGAAATGGTGTTACAACTGAAGGGTGATCAGTATTATCACTAAGTCAGCAGGCCCGACAGGGTAAGGAAAGGAGAACAAATGTCTATGCTGATATAAAACCGTAGTCACTAGGACCACTGCAGCCGAAGTATTGTGAAACGATTCAAATCAGAACGTCCTGGAAAAAATTGTACCATTACCGCGAGAGAGGGACAAGACACTATCCTCATACAGCTGACCATGATGTTTCTGCAATAACCTAAGTCACGGTGTACTCTCGCAGCACCAGGTGGACAGAACTGTTTAGAGTTATAGCTCAATCGTAGCACCCTTTCCGTGCCTGCTGCCGTACTACCCAATGGAAGCAAGGAGGCTCATATACTGCCAGGTTGCCCAAAGTCCAGACAGGACTAATCGAAATACCACGAGTTTGAAACACATCATCCGAACCGTAAGTTCGAACCTCAACTATCGAGCTATCTCGAGCTCACGACGTGGTGAGTGAAGAGTAGAGCCAGGTTATGCAGTCAAACATTTGTCACAACGTAATACGCAATGATAAAGTCAATTCCGCTCAGGGTATGAACCTTACGGCAACGGCTCAGTGGTTTCAGTCCTTAGGCAACAAATCTCCTGGTGTTACGCGAGTGATCAGTTGTGTAAAGGCCTCACATGTGACTTCCAATGGAAAAACTGGTCTAGTGCAAATCACCAGTATCGACTGCCGGAAACTCTGACCTGAATTCCAAGCAGAGCATCAAGACAGTCTACAATCGCAAACTATCGAAGACTCAGCAAGATTTCCAAAAACGGTCTCGCCAAGACAGAACTCCTGCTACCTCCAATTCAGAATCCTGGTCTTCAACAGAAAGGTGGACCGTAAATATGCAGCCGCCTTCAGTCTCAGAAGTGTCTGAATGTATTTCTCTACTCAAGCGTCATCGTGCTGCTGGTCCTGACGACCTCCCACCTGTTCTTTTCAAGGATGGCGATGGATTTCTCAGCCAGTGCGTCTGTCTGGGAGAAGGAGACAGTCCCAGACAACTGGGGTGAAAAAAGGGTATTCGCAGTGAACGCAGTGACCACAGATGTGTTAGTTTGATGTCTGTGGTGACGAGCTTCCTGGCGTCACTGATTATTCGTCGTCTTACGGCGGCCCGTGAGAATCAGGCGGGATTTCGACCCAGTAGAGGCTGCGTTGACCATATCTGCACACCGTCAGCTGCTAGAGCAACGCCATAGACGACCCACAACCCTTGTATTCCTTGACTTCAAATGCTAGTTTGATTCTGTCGATCGACCAGTGCTGTTAACTGCACTTGCTCAACAGGGTATGCGCCAGAAGTTTGTAAACATAATCCGATCCCTATATTCACGTACTTATGGGCGAGTGAGAGTGCATGGTGAGCTCTCCAAAAGCTTCCCTACAAAAAGTGGTGTCCGACACGGATGTCCACTCTCTCCATTCTTGTTCAACTTCGTTATCGATGAAATAATGAGGCGAGCACTGGACGGTTTTCAAGACCCCGGTGTTCGAATTGTTACTGGTGAGAGCCTTGTCGATCTGGAGTACGCAGATGACATCGCCCTCATTTCTGAAGACCATAGCGAAGCACGATCCCTGTTGAATAAACTTACCGCCATCATATCATCTTTTGACATGCGCCTTTCACCTTCAAAGTGCAAAGTCATGCTTCAAAACGTGCCATCTGCGAATATGTCCGTTACAATTCAAGGAGAATCACCAGAGAATGTGGAAAACTTCACCTACCTCGGTAGTTGCATTAGCTCTGACGGAAATGTGTCTGATGAAGTCAATGCAAGAATCTCAAAGGCTCGAATCAGGTTAGCTAATTTGCGTCACTTGTGGCGTCAAAAAAGGTACATCACTAGGTCTTAAGAGTTGTGTGTACCAGGCTATAGTAAGGCCCGTATTGTTGTATGGGTGCGAGACATGGCCTCTGCGGACAGATGATGTGAAGCTTCTTCAGGTTTTCGACCACCGATGCCTCAGAAGCGTGGCAAGTTTTGGATGGCGTCAGCATATTGGAAACGAGGTGATTGAAAACGGGCATTTGGTTGTGCTGCAGGTACCTCAATTCGGGAAAACACCCAGTACCACCGACTACGATGGCTCAGTCATCTGCTACGCATGCCGAGACACCGTCTACCGAGGCCAGTGTTCTTCTCCGTGAATGCTTCAGAATGGCGCAAACCGCGAAATGGACAGCACATGAGTTGGCAGAAAGGCGTGAGAGATCACTGAGGGTTTGGGTGTTGTTGCTACTGTACGCCTTCCAGGATGGGGTCCCCGTGACTCCGCCTGTGCTTGGCTGGGGACGTTGCAAGAAATGTCAGTTTCTTTCCAGATTGTCTGATTGAGCGGTTTGAGGTGTAGGCACCTCATAATGCTTGACAAAGGCCAGCACTAGGTCCCCTCCCTCACCCACTCTTTTTTTCTTCTTTTCACTATAGTACTTCTAATATATATATATAGTATATATATATATAATATAATATAACTAGATGAACCTTATGGTTGTCCGGCAGTAAAGCATCAGTGCCAACACTGATGTTGCTGTCATTGATGATGCAAGACAGAATTCTATACGATGGGATAGAAAAGGTGACAGCCAAATCCAACTACATGGAAACTTGCAGGTAGTACGGAACGGGAAATGTTTTTTTTTCGACGGCATCACTTACCACTCGAGCAAATAAACGCAAGGTCTCTAGGTCTTCCAAAATATTGCTCGCCTTGGTGGTGATTAAAAGAACAAATAGTTGCTCCAGTGGTTGATAAACGTAACGGACGGACTCGGTTTCCACAAAAGTGTGCTGTTTTCCTGCATAAAAAGAACAACCAGATGAGTGAGTTAAAATACGGGAAGGCTCGATAATGCCTCAAAGTACTGCGTATTTTGGTATATAAACTAGAAACTAGAAAATAACGGCTCAAATTAGCTGCTGTTCTTATTGGTTTGATCGGCTGCAACACTGGCGAGTACAGAACCGACGAAAGCAGTTGGCTAGTAATGTATACCCATATTTGGCCTCATTTAACTCAGGTGGGGATTAGGCCAGAGATTAAAGCATAAACTCCAATCAGAAAGTTTGTGGATCGAATTCTCCTAACTCCTTGATTGTCCCGTCAATATGCTACCACTGAGTCTGAGTGGTAGGAGACTTTCCACGTGTCACTCTGGAACTTCCTAGCATAGATTAGAGGGTGGTTTAGATTACACAAGCCGGGCCACCAAAATAAGTTTGTCCTTCTGTAGTGCCTCGCCACAACGATATTCTCCGTCGATGGTGCCCCGATATAGGAGGACCGCGGTGCAAAGGCTACCTTTAGCCGGGGAAAGAATCCTCGGCCACACTGTGGTTCCATTCTTTTTTCGAGCGTTTTACGTACAACAGTTTAAATAGTGGGTGAACTATTTCAAGGACTGTCGACCCTCTTCGCAGCGTATGAAGCGGTGACCCGAAATTCAGAATTCATCCGCAGTGACAAACTACGCACGACATCGAGCTACAACGAGTGATAACGGATCATAAACATACAACGTAGCCGGGCGCGAATAAATTTATCTAGTGGATGAATATCAGCGAGAATCTCCCCGAAAATTAAGCCGGAAATCATTCACCATCATCATCATCATCATCAACCACTCAGTCTTGTTGGCAGGAAGATACTATGGAGTCTGAAGAAATCGGCATCATCGACAGCGATTCACCAGTATTAAAAAATGGTGCTTCACTGCCATACACTCACGAGAATGTTCTAGTAAGGAGTAAAAAGAAATGGAGAAGGTAGAAAGTTATTACAAGCACAGCCTTGTGCTCCCGTGAAAAACGTATCAAGTCGAAATAAGACATCATCAGTCGAATTGACACAAGGTCAACCAACCTTAATCAATATGAGCCGTGTTCAGTGACAAGCAAATTTTAGCCGGACAGTCCATATCACAAGTGACAACATACTCGACAATATGACCGGTTACGTGTTACCTATGCAAGGAAAATTATATCAACCACGGAGACGTAAAAACTTCACCAGACTGAGTCTGATAGCAGGCAGCTTCATTAGGAGCCACCACATCGTGATCTGCCCCTCTCGACTATTTCTCCAATAAGTTTGGAGATAAAAGCAATACTTTCCTTGGTAGCGGGCAGCTGGACATGCGTGGTGCATGTCCAAAACCACCTTAACCCGATGGGTTTCGCTTGCTGCCCCAGTGATTCCTATTCATCACCAGGTGCTCGCTGCTCATCACCTCACTTCGAACAACTTGTGGTTAGCTAAGGTATGCTGTTCCACGAAGGAACGGATGAGCAAACGCTTGAGTTCGATTAAGGTCTCACGATCAGAAGGGTCACATTTCACAGTAAGAGGAAGATTGCTCTTAGGGTTGCTTTGTACACACGACCTTTCAGACTCAGCGGAATTCGTTTCTTATGCCTTAAACGGTATAAGTTCACAAACATGAGCCTGAGGAAAGCGTGGAGGATACTAATATGTCAAAACCTAAAGCGGAGTAATATAAAGTATCTGAAGGTCATATATGACCTCCGACTGCGCTAGTCCATACATAGAAAGTGATTCTCCTCGACGATTCCCATGAGTTATCCTTGGTGAATGTTCTCTCTGAACAAAACTTCAAGCAATCCTGGGACTCTACGGGAGACTCTATACTAAAATGCCTAACGTCTCAGTACAGTTCGGAAGTACGCGCTGACCTCCTCGTGTATCTCAAAATGCTACTCGCCTTGTAGCTGTTTTTATTAGAGTGAGGGACGGAAGCGGGTACCGAGCACTTTACCACGGTTAACAGACCATTGGTTGTCTGTGTATGGGAGACAGCTAAATTCTAACCGTAAACCACCAACGAACGAGGCATAAAGCAGCCTTAGTTCATCACTGTAGACAGGTCAGAAGAGATATGGCTAAGTGGCAGGCGTATGGGTTGACGAATCTGTTACACATCCTCAATAGCTGGCCTCTACCCTAAGGCCGTGCAAGATGAGACTCACTGATCTGCTCCCAGATGATTGTGAGCTCCTTGCCTCAGTCCATTGAGTCAGGTTTCTCAAAGGCTCTAGGACGGAGACCCGCCAAGCAAACCCCATTCTTAAACCAGGGCGACTGAGAGGCAGCCTGTCCGCACAAATATGCGAACTAAACATTGCACTTCATTTCGATGCTAAACAATTCTTGTTCTCTCGGGTTACAGACAAAACATATCCGCACCAAATTCCCAATTAGCTTACTGTCCACGATAGAATTCTATTTGTGGTCTTCCCCGTTTCCGGCTACAGGTGGCCAAACTCCTGTTATCCAGAACAAGAAAAAAGCGCCATACCGAACCGTTGTAGGTTATCCAAACTAGCCACCCTTAATGTGATTACAATTCTGCAGCCCAACCAACAATCAGGACCTTGGAAATTCTTAACGGTGGTCTGTTGTGTTACAGAAACCGACCGTAGTACTTCACTAAACCTGGAGTTTGGGAACGTTCAGGAGCCCTGAGACGATAGCGTCTTGGCTAGCTGCATAATCTATTTTGGTTAACTGGATTCCGACACACTGCGCGCTATGGACTGTTGGACTCAAAGTCAAATTAAGGGCTTCGATCTGACATTTGGACCAGAGTTTTTGCTTAGGCGCCAAATGACGTCCGCCCTGAATACGTGGGAGATGAACTCTACTTCCAACTGGACGAGTTTATCCATAAAACTCAAGAGATGAGTGTTGTGATACTAACCTGATGCAGGAACGCTCAGGTCGATCGACTCAAACATGGGCACATCCTAGGAGACCAATAATTTGACGGTATTCATAGTGACAACCAGTATCTGATACCGATATGTGTATGTCTACCAATAATTTGACGGTATTCATAGTGACAATCAGTATCTGATACCGATATGTGTAGAATGGGTTATTCACGTCTGGCGCCAATTTCCGGCACACCTTCAACAGAAGTAACTGGGAGTTCTCCATCCAGTGAGAAACCGAGGACACAAATAGACCACTGCAATCAGTTCCCGATTGCAAGTGTGCAGTTCTAATCAGAACAGCCACGTTGGCTCCGGTCATGCCTTGGTAAGTACAAAAACTCATGTTCGCTTCAGTGAACACACCAAGCAATAAAATTAAGGGAGTTCATCTACTGTAGCCAGCGCAACCAAAAGTGCTGAGAAGTTATCAGGCCCAACTAGCTTCGGTCTCCACAGCTAACTGTCCTGATTAGATCAAACCGCCAGTTGAACATCCGAGGAGCGTTACAAACTGCGGGCACTAATACGCGTGGATTTACTATCCGACAAGGGTTTATCCATGCTATGGGTATCTCGAACAGCTCGGTTCTCAGCAGTTCGTTTCACCGGCTAGAAACGCCACCAGGCCATTGAGCTGACCACATTACAACTCGGAGTTCCCCTAATGAAAGACCATGGAGCGTGGTGATCGAACAACGATGCCAAGATGGAAACTGTATCTGCTTCTGAGTGTTGGGGGAATCTGTCTGAAATCAGCAGGTTAATTGAAAAAGGCTGAATATAATTCAAGCAATTAATGAGGGAGGTGAACTCATGGTCATCCTATCTAGGCGCATTGGAGGTCGAGCAAAATAGTTCACGTGTCCTTAGTCACCTACTAAACGCAGTTTATCCATGCTATGGGTATCTCGAACAGCTCGGTTCTCAGCAGTTCGTTTCACCGGCTAGAAACGCCACCAGGCCATTGAGCTGACCACATTACAACTCGGAGTTCCCCTAATGAAAGACCATGGAGCGTGGTGATCGAACAACGATGCCAAGATGGAAACTGTATCTGCTTCTGAGTGTTGGGGGAATCTGTCTGAAATCAGCAGGTTAATTGAAAAAGGCTGAATATAATTCAAGCAATTAATGAGGGAGGTGAACTCATGGTCATCCTATCTAGGCGCATTGGAGGTCGAGCAAAATAGTTCACGTGTCCTTAGTCACCTCCCAACTAAACGCATGTACACAATGGACTGTCGATCTAGCTAGACCAAACATGTCCAGACAAATTTTTAATCTCAAATGAACCAAAACACCAGATATACGGAAGGACATGACACTTGCTGAAACTTCGCCAAACATACCGAAGATCAACTCTCCTTATTTTCCTTGATATCAAGAGTGATTTGAATACAATTAACAGGACTATCCCGCAGAAATGCATCGCGGAAAACGGACTCTCGCTGAAAATTGCTGGCAACCTGAACACGCTCTGCTTAAACACATCTGGACGAGTTCGAATGTACGGCTTCACGCGATTTAGAAATGGATTCGATGAGACTGTCCAGTAATCCCGTTTCTATTCCACTTCGTTACCAATGATGTCCATAAACGGTGGTGTTCAGATACCACCAAGAGATCAGTTCGAGACGTGGAACTTACACCACTTACTCATTTCTACTCCATTTCGACTGTTTTTTGATCCTACAAGGTTGACTGCTTGAAATATGATGTAGTGATGACCTAATGAAACTGTTATGCGCCGCGTTGACTCCAGATACTCTACAACGTTTCTCAGAGGTCACAATCTGTTGCGAAAAACTCAATGGAGGTATGCCCATGATTTGCAATGGGAGAACCTGGACACTCATCAGCTTTTGCTGTCAAGTTATGCGCCCCTGCCTGTTCTTGTGAGGGAACTGGCAATTAACCGTCGTCATCCCAAATGATATCATCATCGCCACAGAAATCACAACCACCATCATCCTCATCATCAGTCACCCTAGACAGCATCGTCAGAGGCTGGTAGCGGGATGGCTCGAACTTACTGGCCGGAGGAAGCGTTGTTCAAACCCCCCGCTGCATCTCGACTGCTCCTGTTTAGGCTTGGGCAACCTGAAGGCATCTCGGCCCCCATGCCCCCTTCGGGTGACAATAATAATGATAAATAATCGTTCAGCTGTACCACACTTTCGGTGTCTAGCCATCATGTCACCCGGAGGAAGCACGAGGGCTGCGATACTGCCAGGTTTCTCAAACTTGGGTAGAAGTCGAGATGCAGAGGCCATGTTCGAACCACGGGCCTTTCGGTCAGTAAATTCACGCTCTAACCGCAGCCATCTAGGGTGGCTGCGAATGGCGCCGAAAGAGCGCTAGATCTGAACAGAGATTATACCCGGCAGTCCCTCTTTGACCTATAAATCCTCGGGTATGTTGACAACGAATTATGGAATCCCAACTGGTGAGTACTCCGTTCGTTCCATCTATAACAGGCCCTGCAGAACACCTATCCACAGTGAAGTCAACCCTGCAACGAACGGGAAGCGATTAAGATGACAAAGGATTCTTCCCTGCTTTCGGCACCTCAGTGAAACCGCAGCGAAACTTTTATATAGCGGTGTCCCCCCGGCCCAGATATACCTGCATGTTACCACTGTATCTATTACGGCTGGAGACAAGTGATCACTCCTAAAGAGTGACTTCAGTGTGTGAAAAGATAACCCCGAAATGATTTCAGCCAGGCTGCGATGATAACAAGAACGTCTAAGGATGCCATGCTTATTTTCAGGAGGTTGGCCAAACACTGCCAGACGGCAAGACGCCTCCCTAGGCTACAACAGACCTCCAAGAAACCATTATATTGGCCATAACTCTTGAAACGCAAGCTGCCCAAAGGTCTGTCCGAAACGTGCACCTGAAACTCACCTTCACCCAGCAACTTCGGAAAAGTAGCTATAAGTCCTTCAATTCTCGCTTTCGTCATTTCCACAAACTGTCGGGAAAGCAAAGCTGCAGCCATCAGATAAATATGAAAAACATACCCTTCCCATCTTTCGTGCATATGGAAGCAGCAAGCAGCACCTAGAAAGTAGCACAGGCAAATGAGCGTGGGTTCCTGAAATTACCATTTCACGAAAAAGGCCAACTTGTCGTTCTTTCAACAGCCCGCGCGCTCCAAGGTCAAGTGTTCACCTTGTACACACCAGTAGGTTCCTTGGCCCAAGGTTTTTGGGGGAATCCAATGAATCGAAACGTTACTTAAAGATCTACCTCCGCAATTCAGTATTTCCGTACAGTGTAGGAGAGTATGGAATGTTGAAAGGTGATGAGTGACAGTGCTGTTGTTTGGTGACGGGCGAATTGTGGACAAGTTAATTGAAATTTCTTTCGTCCCTTTTCTGAGCATCATATATTCCGTTTAATGTTGGTCCACAGAGCTGGAATGGATGGAATACCAGGCTCAGGTATGTGATCGAGTCGCAATGATGTGATAAAATCATGAATTTGACACCCTTGTTAACGCTCAATTTCGCCCATTTGGATGATTTCCTGGAACAAGTTTCCCCATGAATCAAGTCCCCGATGGGAGAAGGAGGTGTGGAAATTCTTGATTCATTGGTGTTTGAGTTTTTTTCGTCAGAACCATCACCATGGAAAGGGAATTCCCTTTGGAGACCAACCTTCAAGGGCTTTCCGAGGCGTTTGCGCTGGTGATAAAGATAGAATGTACGCTCTTCTATGCCTGCACCAGTTAAATATGAGCGGACTCTTGGGGGTGCTTCAGTGTTCTGTGAGCAGGTGTAAGGTACCACCGTCATTGTTGTTTAATATGTCATTGCGAAGTATTATATGCCCATATTGTTTATGGGAAAGGTCTCTTGCGTTTCTGGCGGACACGCGTTGGGCCGCTTTTAAAGGAGCCATTTGAATAATGAACAATAGCGTGGACAGTGAATTGTAACCTGGATATAGTGAGGCTATTGTAGATGGTTCCGAAACTTCGGGCTTCAGTGTGACAGCCTCCACTCTACGGACTAAAGTCTTTCACAAGCCCTCTTGGCTATCAGCTCAACGTCAGGTGAAACGTCAGGATAAATCCTAAGATCTTCCAAGTCTTTCGATATTTCCGGAGTTTGTCGGCCTATCCTCTAGCATGGTTAGTGTTAATGATCCGTATGGGAAAGATGACATTTATGAGTAATGAGGGAAAATGTTCCTAAATTTATCAGGTGTCCAGGGCGTCGATATCCTCTATCATCATCCTGGCGACAGGTCTCTATATTTCGATATGTCCATGTAGACGATCCGGACGATATATTCATTAATATATATTAATTAATATATTCATTAATCAGTGAGTGTTAGACCGTTTGAAGTCAGTTGTAGGATCCTGAGGTTATCCGGGTAATGCTGGACGCTGGGAAGAAAAGGCGTTTATCTCCATCATTGAAGATTTGCCGGTCGGGGAGCTGTGAAGCCGCTGGCTGGGAGAACCAATGATTCTTAGGTGAGACAGTTTAGTTGAATAAAGGCCGTGATCAGTCTTGTCGATTTGCTTCGGAAAATCTGTGAACACCTAGAATCCAGTAGTTTAGTCCAATCGTCTACTTCTATATCCAGGTTGTTTGTGTAATGAGTCGTTTGTCAAAGAAAGTTGTGATTTAGTTGGCCAGTAAGGGCATTTCCATGAGCGCCAAAGCCACAAATGGAGTCGGATCTGTTCAATGGCGCTCAACGAAGCAGTGACAACATGTTTCCGCTTCAGCCACAGGGGTGATGTCATAGTCCGATCGTCCGGACTCATATGTAGCTTCCTCGAACCATCTGAGAGAGCAGTTTGATGTGTCGGGACGGTCGTGGGCGCGGTGTTGTATCATGCTGACTTGTTTGTTTGAAGTGGTTCGTTTCTCCCGGATCAGGAAACGAATTAGGCGAGAGATTTTTTGGAACCCCAAGACAACTGGAGGCATTTGGTCATCTTTTAGGGTATTGCACCTGGTTAATGGCGGTTGTTAGTTAACTTATTTGGTTACCACCGATAAATTGGTAAAAATGATAATTATGTTTATCCACAACGTGTAGGGTGCATACCAATCTAGCAGGATCGGCCGTTACAACGTGAACGTGGCCGAAAACGACACAAGGAGAGGAAGTTAAGACCAAAGAGATAAGAGATAAGAGGTGATAAGTAATCGCGGATTGTAGAAAACTAGAAGACCCAGGACAGTAGGGTATGATATAGGACTAGTTCAATGATTAACCCATTTGAATTGAACTAAAACTGAAGTGCCGTTGCTGGCCGAAAGTGACATTGGGCAGTTGAACAAATGGCCAGGGTTACGAAAAGCACAATTGGAAATGAAGAGATGGAGAAATTCAGATTGATGACAAACGTCAAGATTCGTCTCGGAATTATGGTTTACATTAAAACTGGGTAGACTCACCGCGGTCATTGTCAGGGAAGTCGGGCATAACAGATAGTTGCGAGGGGGAGGTAGAGCTAATTCATGGGGCTAAATGAGCATCGTCGAATGGTTAAACGTGTGGTAGGGGCCCACTGAAATCGCAAAACCGGGATGACTATGTCGGAATAAGTGGTTCAGGGTGTTAGATCAATTTCGTCAAATAGGTGGCCAGGTAAACAGTTTGTTTGGACTTCCAGGCAAAGGAAGGAGTGAGCCAGAGTACACAGTAAAGAGTAAGAAGGAAGTAGTTTCGGGCGCACCATCGGACTAGGCATGGCAGCACAATTCTATCATTTCACCGATCCACTTTGGTTTCTGGATAGTCTCGTAACGGACGTCGTGTCAGCTAAGTTCGGACTAGGGGCGTGGGAATTCTGCCGCTTCTGTATTGGGTTTGGAAATAGTTTCAAAACGACGTAAACAATAATCGCGCCTATGACGTCGGCGCAAACTGAAATTGGGGAGGCCATTCGCGACCTGGAATATGGAAAATTTTTTGGATGCGGCAAGCGTTCCGCCTAGGCCAAGGAACTCGTCACAGCTAGTAAGTGTTTTCGTTTTTTTTGTGATGGTCAACATACGCTGGGTCCGGCTTGAGGGAAGGTTTGACTTCACCCGTATGCCGAGCCACCAATATTGCCGTTGAGTGAACTATTGGATTTGTGAGTGGAACAAGCAGATGGCCACTGGTTTCAAGTCCTAGCACAAATCAAACGGACTGGAACGGTCTCGTGGAAATAGTATGGATATAGTGAACTACGGACAAGCCATCAGACTGAGTATGGTAGTCGCGGTACCGTCATCGCGATGCCGTGCTTCGGTTTGTGGGCAGCCCCAAACATGAACATCTTGGACGAGCCTTTTATGGTTGTCATTGTAGTTAGGATATCCTTGGGTCCATCGAGGGTTCGTGGCGGTTCACTGCTGCCATTCAAGCGAGGCAGTAAGATAGTCATGCCTATATTTGAGACCCAAAAAAGAATAAATATCAAGAAGGTTTGCTAAAAAGTACTTTGATGTGATTTAGAATGCCTCCCAAAATAATAGACAGTCAAAAGTTATCACAATTCCTAACCAGTTCAATGGTCCGACACCGCCCGGTTTAAAAGCGATGATCGATATTCAGGTATGCGATCGGTGTGAACTGGAGTTGGCATACGTGATTATGAGGGACTTGCGTTGAATAGATTGTGCACAACCAAGGTAGCTTAGAGCTCGCAGAGACGTCAGATCAGAGATATCTGTTTTTGCTGCGTGTTTGTACTATGAGTTGACCTCAGCATAGAGCTGTTACAGCCTAAAGGAAAGCGCGAAGCCTTGCAAAACCGGATGCGTCTGTGGCGCCATATAATATGTATTTGGCGAGTCTCTGTTAGCATCTCTTGCTCTTCTATCAGTGGTGATCTTAATTATGTTGTCACTTGGCGTGCACTTTGTACCCATAGTATAACGTTATTATAATGATATTTATTCCAACAGGTGGGTGGAGGACAGTCAGGCATGATCAGGAGGTTACAGTCAGAATAAAACGTGAGCTTGTTCGTAATTGCATGTAATGGGACAAGTGGGAAATAAAGTAAAGTCAAGAGAGGGAAGTGCGCAGTTGCGGGTGTGCTATCGGAATGGGTATAGCAGTGCCAAGACATCACTGTACTGAAGTGCTTCGGTTTCTGGACCTTCCCTTGACGGACGCCATTTTTGAGATGTTTTGGCTTGGATGTGCAGTTCTGTGAGGAAGAAGATATATTTCGTTGGCCGAGGAAATTCTCAGTGGTAGAACAAAGCTTACATAAGATAGCAGGTTTTTTCTGATCCAGTTGGAGAAGTAGTTTGATGCAGTGCTTTACATACATTCGAAGGTGTATTAGTTTTGATCGTAGTGTGACAGATAAGGCCAATGCACGAACCTTCAACGCTCGGGACGCGTTTGCTCGTTTGAAACAACTATGACACCGAATAATGTGTCCTTGCAGTCTCCAGGTAAATCATCATCGTTATCTGGGACAGCTGGATCGCATCAGTTTTGGCTATCTTACCAGCTCATTTATTCGGATATAGTTGGGAGGATTCCAGAGGTGAAGATGGCTTGCAATGTAGAAGACAGCTTGCCAACAATGTGCTCCCGTTTCCAACCCCAAGTGACAACCAATCCCCATTTTTT
>NW_008751691.1:811865-813388 GCF_000715545.1 Opisthorchis viverrini | reverse complement strand
TCAGGCTGGTAATTGTACCGCCTTATTTTGTAACCTTACGGTATCTGCAGAGGAGAATCCGTTGAGGTTTGTTGAATATGTATATTATTATCTTTGCAATAGTACCGTGATTCCAGAATTCGGATTTCTTGGTCGTTTTCCTGGATTGGCACGCGTGACTCAAACTCAGAAAGCAGATAGCCGTAACGGCTCAACGGACACAGTATTCAACGGTTCCAGTATCCAACGCACTACGGACGCAGTACTGAACGATCTACGAACTCGGAGATGGAGAAAGCCCCGTCAATGGATCCGTATCTACCGGATGAATCGAGGCAAGCCGGCCGTTCTCGCAATCCTTTAGCTATTGGTTCATCTCCTGGCTCTGACTCATCTAGGCATGAGAAATTGAAGTTAGCTGCATTATTGCGAGCGCAGATTAAGGCCGAGGAAATGGGAAAAGAATTGCAGCTTATGCGGGCGCGTAATGAGGTGCGTCTAGCGGAGTTAGAGCTGGATTCGGACGATGATTCCGTCGTTGACGTGCAGGTTGACACGCAGGGTAAGGTAAAGAATTACCTATCCGAGATTGTAAGTAGCACACCCATATGAGGCACCAGCGGCCCAACCGACTTCTTGCGTGGTTAAGGCAGACCTACCTAGAGTGGACTTAGAGGTTTTCGACGGCAACCCAAGGTGCTATCAGAGATTTATTCAACAGTTCAAATGCTACATAGAGGGTAGAGTGCAAGATAGTGGAAAAAGGATGCTATATTCGATTCATTACTGCAGAGTTCCTGCGAAAGAAGCCGTGGCTGAATGCGTAATGTTGCCTCCCAAGATTGCCTACGGTAGAGCGAGGGAAATACTTAAGTATCTCTTTGGAAGAGAACATATGGTGGCCAGAGCCATACTGGACGACCTGTCCAAGAAATTGAAACCATTGTATGAGGATGATGATTCATTGTCTCTTTTGTCGATAAATCTTCAAAACTGTCAAGTTGCTCTGAGTCAGATGAATCATACTAGTGACATGAATTCGGTTTTGACCATAGAGCGCATTCTCCGCACGTTATCGAAGGATGCTCGTCAAAACTGGGCAAGGTTGGCTGACTCTATGGACAACCTTGGAAAGCAGATAGGTTTCTCTGACCTATGCAACTTCGTTGCTCAAGAGGCCCGCATTGCACGCAGCTGCTGTGGTAGGCTTACCATAGGCTCAGTACAACATCGTCCTCGAACGCGGCATCATCGGGTAGGCAATGAAAGGCGCCATAATACATTTTCCGTTCAGAAGGGAACCCTTTTTGCAACGAAAGACATGGCCGAGGAAGTCAAGCTGGTCTGCTTCGAAAACGCACTTATCTGGATTGATAGTGATACCATATTGTTGGAAACGTTCGAAGACGGCTTGTAATGGTAATTTGTGTTCTTCGATCGTTTTGGTTGCCACCAACACATCTTCCATGTGAGCGAAAACGTGGTCTAAACCACCCAGTACCTGGTCTATGAAGCGTTGGGACGTTTGAGCGGCGTTCCGAAGA
>NW_008751691.1:806669-810104 GCF_000715545.1 Opisthorchis viverrini | reverse complement strand
TATTTGCAATAGTACCGTGATTCCAGAATTCGGATTTCTTGGTCGTTTTCCTGGATTGGCACGCGTGACTCAAACTCAGAAAGCAGATAGCCGTAACATGCGATACTTTTACATGAACGATGAGTTGGATGAAGCCCATAAGGGTGCTGTTTGTTGGCTAGATAGCCAATGTAGTTGAGTATGTGTTGATTAGGAGTTTCGATGAGGAAGACCGAGATGTCGATTTAATTAAGCTACATTGTATCGGAATTGGCGAGCAGAAATCGAGTGAATTTGGGATTTAGTGCTGTAAACGGGCGGATTCGACACCAAGCACCCGCTTACTCACTAGGCCTTCGTTACGGCTGCATCCATGGGTGCACGTTTGAGCACTGCGTGAAACACCCCTCTTTAGATTTAGCTTCGCCGCGCCCAATAATGCATATGGTTGCCGAATCCCACTATCGAATCATCGATGTACACAAGGCTCCTTCGTTATCGCTAATCGAACTGGTTGAGCAAGTATTAAGTTTACCTTCATAACAGCAAGTTTCCAGGTCCAGCGCGGACACCGACTGGTAAATTTGGACAAACGGATTAATTAAGCACTTGGTGATGTAGCCACTATAACTGTTTAATTGTGTTTTAAATGATATCGCGGAGGATGTGTGCGAGTCGTAATTGAATATATATTTTTTCAGAAGCCCTCTCGAGTGGAAAACTGAGAATTCGATTGACCACAAATTATTTTTGTACCGATGCAACCAATAAAGAGAAACATGAGTTGTAAAAAGTGGTTGTGTATTTTTCAGGCATGGGGTGTTGGCATGTGGACGACGTATGCATATGAAGGACCGCCGTTGGTCGTTGGATTAGTCCGTACATACATACCTATCCCGCAAAACCCAAAAATAGTCCATTATATTCAGCCACGAGAATGGCATGTGGGTGGCAGTTACTAGAAGCAGCCTCGGCAGGTAACATCGAGTATAGTTATGAGTATGCCGAGCCGTCGTTGGCCGTTAGATTAAGATGTCATGCATGGTTGGAGCCTGGCTTCCATCGGCCCGCATAGACACTGGCCTGGTGTTTACCATAGGTGGCGAGCAGGTACGGCAGTGAGGATCGGTGTTGAAGACCGATGTCATGCTGTCGATGATGATGATGATGATGATGTAGGTAGCAGACGTAATCAAGAGCGCGCACAGTTGTGTAGCGGGCGGGCCATCTTTGACAGTTAAATTAGGATACTGCGCATAGTTGAGGCCTAATAATTAGCGTCGCATATAGGCACTGGCCTAGCAGTTTCAGCGAGTGGTCAAGGTAGGTGATATCACGTACAGTTGTGAGTGTGAGGTCCGTCGCTCTACATTAAATTAGGTATGTGTGCATAGTTTGGGCCTCGTGTTCGTAGGTTCGCATAAATGCTGGCCCGGTGTTTATCATAAGTAGCATAGATAACCGACAACGCGTACGGTTACGAGTACGACAGATCAGATCGGATTAAGTTACCGGTTAATCAACGCTACACCTTTACACGGAACCAATAGGTACGATAAGTAGATAGGTTAGACGACATCGAGTACAGCGATGGGTATGGCAGGCCATCAGATTAGGATGTCACGTATGGTTGAGACCTCATTTTTACCGGCCAGCATGGGTACTGACCTGGTGTTTACTACAGGTAGCAAAGATAAGCGGTATCCAGTATGTTTATGGGTAGTAAAGACCGTCTTCGGTCATCGGATTATGTTACTGGGCATTAGTGAAGTCTGATAATCAGCGTCGCACATAGACGCGGACCTAGCACTTACAATAAGTATTCGAGATGAGTGACAACGCGTCGAGTTACGAGTATGAGGAGCCGTCGTTGGTCATTGTATTAGGCTGCCGTGCATAGGTGCAGCCCCATAACTAGCGTTGCACATAGACATGGATTCATCAGTTACGATAAGTAGTCGACGGTTACCGCTATCATGGCGACAGCTTTATGGCGTCAACCACCCATGGAGCGTCATATTCATAATAGGAACGATACCTCCAGCTATCTCGTGACGCCGTCTTATCTGCAGGCTAGTAATGCATATCTGGGAAAGGGGCTCATCAACAGAGAAGGCCCTCTCGGCGCTAGTGCAGAGTTCATGCTGTTGTCNCAGGTTCGCCGAACGAAATATATACAACGATTATAACTGCGTTTGTTAAATCTGAGGAGTGTAAAGCAAATAAACGTCAACAACCGGTCTTCTGGGGTGAAATTTGCATTAGACTTTCATAGGATGTTTATTTATCCCTTAAGAACACCGAAGAACGCCAAAATATGCTAAAATGCGGATTTCGTGTTTATGTCGCGTAACCCTGTAGGAATTACGAATCAATGAATTCCGTGACTTTGAAATTTTGCTCACTTAAAGAAAATGCCACGGGCAACATGTCACCGGAAAGTGTAAATGAATTAGCCTAACTCCCCGTTAAAGTCACAACTTCGAAAACCCTATAGTTTCGGCGAAAATAATTCGGGTATGCAAATAGCCAGCGGCCGTGATTCTGTGGGGAGTTGTGGAGTTTTTGTTGGCAATGGAGGACAAATAAGGCAAGAGCATAAACAGTTTCAGTTCGATTCGAGACCCGTTTAATTGTGAGGCGCAAACCAGTTAGAGTGGATATTAGCCATAAAGTGTTCTCGGAGCTTGGAAACAGGAAAGAAGTAGGGCAAGGCCAGTAAGGCCTGATGAGTTTGAGGAGATATCGGATAAGACGGAGTCCGTTATTGGACAAAAATTACCGAAAGTTTGTTAACAGCCAGGGTGGCGTCAACAACTGATACAATGGGAGTGGATTTATGGTTAGTGGGCTGTGTCGTCCATTACTTTGACACTTGAAATTCCGCACTTTTCTGTCCTTATTCGTAACCCCCGCTTCAACTTTGTTTTGGTGCGTGCGTATGAGCTGGCTTTTATTTGTCCCCACTACTCCACTCACTTGGCCAATCATTTTACGGCCGACACTATACAAGTTCGCTTGTTTAACCAGGGAGACTGTTTTGCTCACTTGGTCTGTGCTTTTCTAGTCAAAGTGTACTAGTTATTTTGGACATGTATCCGCTGTCGAAGTTTGTATGTGTTGTGAATTTATGTCCAACATTACTAGTACCATGGAGGAACGCAGCTCTGACTTTGCTTTGTCTTCCAGGAGGTTCTGGCATTTACGCGTCACTCGAAGACACCGTTCGAGTGTGACATGGCCCAGCAATCAAGCGATGCTTTAGGGTGACAAAATACTAATACTAATGATAATAATGAAATAATGTTTATTCCTAACTTGCAGGTGCCATGCCTTCAGGCATGATTATAATGTTGCAATCAGAGTATAAGAATGACTTGCGGGGTTTGTGAGCACAGGAGGTAGAAAAAGGGACAGTGTCCTAGGGGTGGGCAGTACCACTAAACCGGCACAAAC
>NW_008751691.1:772393-802209 GCF_000715545.1 Opisthorchis viverrini | reverse complement strand
GACCAGGTTCGCCGAACGAAATATATACAACGATTATAACTGCGTTTGTTAAATCTGAGGAGTGTAAAGCAAATAAACGTCAACAACCGGTCTTCTGGGGTGAAATTTGCATTAGACTTTCATAGGATGTTTATTTATCCCTTAAGAACACCGAAGAACGCCAAAATATGCTAAAATGCGATTTCGTGTTTTATGTCGCGTAACCCTGTAGGAATTACGAATCAATGAATTCCGTGACTTTGAAATTTTGCTCACTTAAAGAAAATGCCACGGGCAACATGTCACCGGAAAGTGTAAATGAATTAGCCTAACTCCCCGTTAAAGTCACAACTTCGAAAACCCTATAGTTTCGGCGAAAATAATTCGGGTATGCAAATAGCCAGCGGCCGTGATTCTGTGGGGAGTTGTGGAGTTTTTGTTGGCAATGGAGGACAAATAAGGCAAGAGCATAAACAGTTTCAGTTCGATTCGAGACCCGTTTAATTGTGAGGCGCAAACCAGTTAGAGTGGATATTAGCCATAAAGTGTTCTCGGAGCTTGGAAACAGGAAAGAAGTAGGGCAAGGCCAGTAAGGCCTGATGAGTTTGAGGAGATATCGGATAAGACGGAGTCCGTTATTGGACAAAAATTACCGAAAGTTTGTTAACAGCCAGGGTGGCGTCAACAACTGATACAATGGGAGTGGATTTATGGTTAGTGGGCTGTGTCGTCCATTACTTTGACACTTGAAATTCCGCACTTTTCTGTCCTTATTCGTAACCCCCGCTTCAACTTTGTTTTGGTGCGTGCGTATGAGCTGGCTTTTATTTGTCCCCACTACTCCACTCACTTGACCAATCATTTTATGGGCGACACTATACAAGTTCGCTTGTTTAACCAGGGAGACTGTTTTGCTCACTTGGTCTGTGCTTTTCTAGTCAAAGTGTACTAGTTATTTTGGACATGTATCCGCTGTCGAAGTTTGTATGTGTTGTGAATTTATGTCCAACATTACTAGTACCATGGAGGAACGCAGCTCTGACTTTGCTTTGTCTTCCAGGAGGTTCTGGCATTTACGCGTCACTCGAAGACACCGTTCGAGTGTGACATGGCCCAGCAATCAAGCGATGCTTTAGGGTGACAAAATACTAATACTAATGATAATAATGAAATAATGTTTATTCCTAACTTGCAGGTGCCATGCCTTCAGGCATGATTATAATGTTGCAATCAGAGTATAAGAATGACTTGCGGGGTTTGTGAGCACAGGAGGTAGAAAAAGGGACAGTGTCCTAGGGGTGGGCAGTACCACTAAACCGGCACAAACAAGGAAGAGCGGTTACTGTGTTTTTGGAGAGAATATCAAGCAGGATCGGATCGTTAGGATTTGAAGATGGCGGGCAAAAACAAATCGAGGGAGGGCAAAACAAGTGGCTTCCTGACTGACACATGACAAGCAATGTGTACCGGTGAAAAAATGAGGAACCGGAGCAGCAGATCCGGTGAGGCAGCATATTGGATTGAAACCTGAAACCACCGGTAAAACCTCGTGGCCGTGTAATTTTGGGCTCATGGCCGGGGTCCCAAAAAGCGTAAGCGGGGATGATGAAGTGGAGGGATTAGCAAAGAGGATAAGTGGTAGAAAAATTTCAGAATCATGGTGTGCAGCGCGAAACTGTAGAGACTCACCGGTGTCGCTGTTGCGGAGTCGGGCGTGGTAGTTCCTTGGAAAAGTGAGGTGACGATAACACGCGAGCCGGAACGCGAACCGCGTTGAAAGTCATTGGATTTCGCTGGGAGCACAGTAATGGTCGAATTCGAACGAAAGTTTCAGAAGATTTGAATGAGCATGCCATGGAGGCAGGCGGGATCAAGTGAAGAGCTTGCCCGTGTTTGTAGTTAATGGAAGGAGTGGGCGAGTGTACGGTCGAAAGAAGGAAGGAAATAATTGCGGGTGTGCTATCAAACTGGGTATGCCAGTGTTTTGCCATCATTGGCCTAACATGCTTCGGTTTATGGATAGACCCTTAACAGACGTCACATTTAAGGCCATTCAGCTGGGTTGTGCTATTCTTTGAGCTGGCCGAGGAAACAAGGTTGGACGAGGCCGATATGGGATCGCAGGGTTTTTTGGCTCGTTTGGGGATCCTGTGGTTGTAGATCGTAGGCCATGTGGAGTAAATAACAGCCAACTAGGTCGTCCAAACCGGGTATTGCCGAAATTCAAAACTTGGGAAGATTAGGGGATGGGATGACATTTGTAAAGCATGGTGATTTTGAGGAGACATCAAATGGGGTAATGCGCATTAATATACCCAGAAAAAAACTTGACCTCTACCGTGATAAGGGTGATGACAAGTGATTATACGGGATAGGATAGGGATGGATTTGCACTTAGTAGGCTAGCGACCAACAGTTGGGTTTGCTGACATACAATATTTAAGTAAAAGTCTCAGAGTTGTTGTGTGGTTGAGGAAATCAGATGTATAAGGGCTGATTGGAGTGAACTTCCGAGATGATTGATTGGTTAATCTTATATTTGTTACATGAGTTGGACAGCACCAGGAGAGGAAGTGTACGAGAAACGAGAGGAAGTGTAAGAGAAACAGTCACCATTCCCCGAAGCGCTGCTATCAGCTTCAGGTTAACAAGCGGCGCACGGCGAATAGAAAGCCTTTGGACACCAGTCTTGAATGCTATAGAGAAGGGTTACAAACCTCTATAGACACATACTTCTCATTGTGTGTGTTCACTCCTGGGAGCAGTAGGTAGGTGCGTATATTTTGTTTGGTTGACTAGGTGGGCGGTGGTGTGGTAAAACCACCATTTTGACAAGGGCAGGTACAGCTCCGCACGTCGATGTAAGCCATGGGCCACATGGAGTCTTTAGGCTACTTCACCTGTTTTTACGAATTTCTTTTTCTGACCCTTCACAAAATTGCCCGTTTTTTTCATTTTTTCACCGTGTGTAGCTATAGCCTCGCCAGTTAAATAACAATCGGCACAAGTCCAGCCAAGCAGCAACAAACAGAAAACAACAGTGCTCTTTTGTTGATTACCTGAAATAAAGGTCACGCTCAGAACCAGCGGCAATGAGCAAAGCACCCGTGCTACTGGAGGGATGGCGGGTATACGAACGCAAGATGGTGCAAAGCAACTGGGCAATCCTATCTGCAGGACGTACCGACCACCACACGATGTTTCCATCCCTCGTGCATGCTACCAGAGTTGCAAATTGGCATGCCACTAAGCGGTCATAATTGCGGCCTGTGCACTAATAAAAACAGCCGCCAGATAAAATATTTGTAATGTAGTACAAAAGGCGTAAATATAAAAGCAGTTTAAGTATGCGCAGGTGTTGTGGTGAGCGACAGTGGACACATGAGGACTAATAGGGATAGAACATCGAAAATGATGAACTAGTTTATTAGGAATTCACTGCTTGAGTTGGACAGTGTCATAATTTTGGATGGATAGCGAATGTAAGAGAAAGAGACACCAGATACCAGAGCACTGCTATCAGCAAGTGGTGAATAGCAAAACAATCCTACAGATGCTAGCGTTATAATTTCGTAGTTCATTATGTTTATTACACATACTCATTGTATGCGACTCTTCCGGAGACCACTAGAGAGATGTGTGTGTTATGTACGGATGACGAAGTCGACATGCGGTGCAACCCCAACGAGAATGGCCACAGCGTTTCACGTCGATATATGCCATGGGCGGCATCAATGGGCTATCCCATGTCTCTATATTCAAATTTTAATTTTCTTCATAGAGAAGGGTTTTAGTTACAATGTCTTCTTCAGTTGTTTATGCAGCCTTTACCCAAACTTGTTAGCATTAGACTCCTTCGCACAGCAGATACTGATCTAATGGCTGACTACCCTGTTGCGGGACAAAGTTTGTGGATTACATAGGCAAGCCCTGATCGATCCAGAAAAGCTTCAGATTTCGCTTTTCTGTACTCATTCGAGTCACTTTCCGTGGTAGTTCATGTTAGTATGCCTCTCAAGCCGAGCCCTCTCTTCCAGAATATCCAAGGTCCATGGTAGTGAGCTATTAAACTCGTCAAAAAGTCAGCATCTTACTGCGAACCGTTCAGGCAATCCACAAGTGGCTACAGCGCTTGGTAAAAGCTATCTAAAAGAGTGAATACAAACAACACTGCAGTTTGGTTCACTAGGTATACGCGAGAGCGGAAAGCCTGGTGTTTCTGTATCGTATCTTCTCGGAACTGTGCATTGGACTGAAATTAAATGGCCGGAACATAACACGATAATGGTTGACCAGATGGTTGAAGTAACACTTGCAGATCTGAACAATCAAATGCAAATGCATTTGTTTATATGCGCACCAGTCTGCATCACTTCCGTGGAAAAGACAAGGGTTGTGCAGGAATAAGGCCACCGTCATATAGGTAATTCAGTGATTCAGAACAACCTGAATATACTTAGTGCCAGAAACAAGGTAGTTGATCCTGCAGGTTTGATCAGGTTGGCAGAAACTACAGAGTGCGTCTGGGAACTTTGGGGGTAAAACGTACGGCGACTGCACGATAGACAAACGATTGAGGCTGGAATTTTCAAAAGACGTATACGATTCCCTCAGCAAGTCGACGTAGCTCGTAAGGAAACAGGCTAAGATGAAATTGGTTCAACTAGACTGAGCTAATTTATTAGCCATTTACTGAATAGTTTAAGCAAGTTTTAACTACATTTAAACCTAGGTTCAACACGCTTTCTGCTTCAGGCGCACGTGCAAAAACGGCGAGTGTGTTTCGATAAAAAATTGGATTGACCAAGAGAGGGAATAATGCTGCCTATGGAGGCTGTTCAGGAAGAGTGAAAATATCTTGCGAGTGAATAAGCTGTAAAGTATGGAACAAATTAGAAGATGATTTCTGTAGCGGAGAACTTATACTATTCGCATGCAGCTCTAACCAACGATACAGGAAATCAGCCAGTACAACAGTGGAAACGGGTTCAATTAGGCTTACTGAGTTCGTATTTGAGTTAGAGTTCCGAAGCTCGTAAACTCAGACATGTGAGTATGTCTTGTTATGTTACATCCAGTCTGCATTAGTGGCTGGAATCTGGGAGGCAGTTTGCAGGATTTCGACTCTGTTTGTTGTGTTGCATGGCGGGTTTGGAGAAATTAATTTGAAACTGGATTTGAATTCTGCCTATTTAATTTTTGATTTCATATTTTTGATCATCAAAAACGGCGCGCGTTAATAATCTAGGCGTTTGGGTTTTCTTCGCAGAATATTCGCCAGGGACGTGGTTACTGGACAAACTACCGAAGTCTTTAAGTTTTGACAGTCAATTTTCTTGACAAATTTCTAGCAAAATGAGGTACGCTTTTCTACTCCCGCTAACCGCATTGTCTTCCACAAGTTGCAATTAAAGTTTGACTAAGACTATTCCGGTGCTATAACGTCAGACTGGTAGGCAGTAGATGCAGGAAAAATATTATGGCATGCATTATGCGGGCCAATTTTTGACGCCTTATCATAAAAAGCGGATCATACTCAAAATCAACTACTGCTGTCAAAAGTCTGATCTGGGAAATTTTCGGTATACCTACTGACAGTGAAGAAGAACAGTGAAGAACGTGAGGCTTGACATCTGCCTTACTGATTCATTTAGAACCGTTTTTACGTCAGTACCGGCGAACTGTGGTTGCAGCACCACCCTTCTTTTACCTCATGTTCCAAGGCGCCTCATTTCCGTTACCAAGAAAAACCCAGATGACGTCGGTCGTCTTTATACAGGTCTTCTTTATGCTGTTTTCCCGCGGATTTGTGGCATTCAAACACCTACGGACCGATGTTTCATTATGATGTTAGCCTATGAAACTGCTGACTGCATCATCCGACGTGGACGTACGTTGTGATCTGTGCTTCGTTGCACTGCTTAAACAGAGATTTTCGTTTTCGCTTTTTTCGCCTGAAACAAAAAGAGCTTCCAACATCAGCGAATATACACTCATCTGCAAACTAATTTGGTTTTTTCGAGGGACTCACCTGGAACCCAGCTGAATCTCTCGTTTATGATGTTCTCAGGCAACTGAATGTGCTGCACCAGTCCACCTCATTCTTCAGTCGCTACGATATTTGAAATATCGCGATACATGTATACCTCTGTAATGTACTACTCATAAAGTTGCTGAAACTCCGTCGGCAGTCCACGACCGGTTTCGCCCTTTTTGAGGCTCATCAGGTAGGCGCAGTCCCCGGGTTTCCGTTAACCCTATGTTCTACTTGAAACCAAGTTGCACGAAATTAGCGAATTCCAACATCCTTTTTTAACCCCTTATGTGGTTTTGCTTTAAGCAATTGAAGCAAAATGAGATCCCACTCTATGTATTATTGAATCGGATGTCACGAAATTTTCCATTGTTACAAAATCACAAGTTTGAAATCGGTGGATGAGCTTGGAAATGTACGAAACGGAAGAGCCGAGCATTTCATAAGGATTTTAGCCTTAGAAGACTAGCCGGATGAATAGCGAGCCTTTCCACTTAGCCTCGTTGAACCTAGATACACGGAGTTCTAGTGCCGCCCGTAAAACTTCAGGTACTGTGTTACGGATTCGATTACTGTGCAATATTCCGAGATGTGATTTTCAACTTGCCGTCATCGTAGACGACGCTGTAGGTAAGAATGACTGTTTATGCGCGAATGCGAGCCTGTTACTTCGAGGAGCAAGCTTGTAGAGGCCGTGACCACTTGCAAATGCTCTTGCAAATGTTCTCATTCAGTCACATAAAGGGTGACAAGACGGGGAATCATTGAGGCACTGCCGGCGTTTTCACTTTATGAATTCATTCCCTGCGTGAGCTGGGTGCAATTGTGTGCAAAAGGTTTCATACACTTACCTTTCTCCAGCCTCCTAAGTGAATCGGGTACCTTCCAGTGACTGACATCATCTTGTGAGCCAAACTTTTTGCAAATTGCAATGGTTTCTTAAATCATTCAAACAGCCACTGCAACTACTCACTTTCCACTTATCAATCTAGTCATCCCTTAGAGTGTACAGTAGCTTCAAGCTTTCTGGTTTCCGCCTTGCTTTAGCATCCGTCTCTTGGAAACGGTGCTAGATGAATAGGACCTCCAGCTTTGCACCCTACATTCTTCTCCATCAAAGCCCGTTATTTAGGGCCCAATCCTGATCTTGCTACAGCTAAACAGATGAGCGTTAACTATGGAGGGACACTTTTGTAAGAGGACCGATAGGTTTAGCAAACTGCCACTTAATTTCTCTCGAGAGCCGTGCCGCTCAAGATTCTCATATAGGTTAATTTGTGATCGATAGTGCTTAATTGACACAGTGGCCATCCTAGATGGTTTGGCAGTGATGTGAGCTGCTCCAGTCAAAATTCATGCCTGAGTATTCGCGTCCCTCGTAAGAGCATAAAACAAAGGCGAACAAAGTCGATCAGGTTGTTCTATGACAGCATGCCCCGAAAAATTTTATTCGTTTGCTCAATTTTCATAGATAGACTCCACGCGGGAATCTTACGTTATTTGTTTAATGCTTCAGATGGACATTCACAGGATGATTTCTTCGAACTCATAGGAGTTGCTTCACAAGATGTTTTTGTTTACCCTTGCAGGAGTATGTCGCTGATGGAAATTTCTGGCGTATTCTTGTCTTGTTTCGAAGTTTCTTTGAAGCCAAATCACTGCCGACCGCTCAGCCGCAAAGAAACTCGGGTATTTGAAACACCAACGCGCCTTGTATTGTGGTTCCAGCCTGAGATACACTTCGCCGATTGTTGGACGAAATTGGTAGAGAACTGGTTCAGTGAGAGTTATTGCACTGGGGCTTCTCCAGCCAAGGGCGGAATAAATATGGGTGCTCCTGTCCGCAGAAATCGGACGGATCATAAGAGGGGTGACACAACAGCGCGCTGACAAGAAAAAAGTTGCTGATGCGTTCTGTATTCCGGGAGTCCACGATAAATAGAAACAGACTCACAATGACCAGTTCACGAGAAAAACAGGGTTTGTTTATGAAGTATGGTATTTTTCAAAAAAATTTCCCTCATTTCTTTTGTCCCTATTTGTAACTCCAGCTTAGCCTTTGTTTTGATTGCATGCGCATGAACTAGACCTTGTTTGCTCCAGCCACTCTTATCAGTTGACCTTGAAAACATCCAGCCGTTTTGTGGCCGTCCTTATGCGCGCGTGGCTAGCTCACATGTGAGGCTGTTTTTCTAATTTCGTTGTTCACGTAACTTTTTTCACCCATGCGCGAATTAATACACAGTGCTGAGGCCTTTGTCCAAGCCTCCCGAGTCGGGTTTGTTCGTGTTGTTCAGCGGCATTAGTTCACCTGAAGTAAGGGTGTGGCACTCTTACCTAAGTCTTGCGCGCGGCGTGATAGGCTTGCAAGCCTAAGGGCTCATGTAAAAAGTGTCTAAAAGTGTGTTGAACTGGATATTTTAATATAGCGCGAATGAATTTTGGTTGAAGGTTGTTCTAAGCAAGGGTGTTCTACTAGAAAGGTAAGTTCACGGGAGGGACACTATTAAGATTGTATTCTATCAAAGATGGCGCTTGTGGCAGGAGTGGACTCAAATCATTCAGGTCGGTGGCGGGTCGGGTACTGTAGAAACGAGCTGAGCACAGGTAGAGCACAACAGTTGAAGCATCCGCTAAAGCAACGTGAGGAACTTTACGGGTGTTGTAGCATTCACTGCTTTGACACCTCTCAACCCCCCTTGTTTCTTCTGTCCCTGTTTGTAATCTCTGCAACATCTTTATGTTTAATGCGTGCGCATGCACTGGGGTTTGTTTGTACCAACCACTTTTCGAGGGTGTTTTTTGGTGCCCTTGGTTTCTTGTGTCTATTTTGAGCTGGTGAGAGCCCTGTCAATACTAGTTAAAACATCTGTCTCTGTTATCTGCGGCGAGGGTACTCCCATATCCCTTCAGTCTTCTCAACGTTTCGCTTAAGTGTGTCTTCTATCGGCGGACATTGCTGGGTTTCCGAAACTTTTATCTAGTTTTTCCATACCCAGGAAACGCTTGGTGACACGTGGTGGCCGCATTAGTAGTCCGTTTATTGCCTATTTCTTTTTCCAACCCTTCCGGCAGTATTTTGGTTACGCTTGCGGGAACGAAGGGAGTCTAGCTTGATGCCTTTGACTATGCACCATGCCTGTCTTGGCTTCTTCTAACGTAATTACAACCCCATGCACTGTTCCATTATTACGATGTCTCCTTAGTTTTACTCTAAAGGCATTTCTCTTACCCGATCGTCTTCGTATCTCAATAACCGGTACCGCTTGGTTGATTCGGCGTCATTTCTGATCGCCTTGATGGTTTGTTTGGTTTCCTCGGAGGCTACATTGGTGATGGAAACGTGTAGGTACCCATGATTACCAGTTGCTCCAAGAACCAAGCCTGTAGATTTGGTCCGTTGCTGAGTTTTTGGACTCTCATAAATCTACACAAATGTGTTCAAATTTATCACTGAGTCACCTAAATTTGCGGCTGTTGTGGCAGGCGCGAGTTTGGTTGAGGTCGAACTGAACGACTGTGGATTGTTCGCATGTTCACTTCCATTCGTCAAGAGACCAGTTAATTCTTGTGGTGTTGGCCACACGTAATTTTTATGTTTGGTGACGCTGCGTTGCAAAAATTCTGTCTGTGAGTGTAGTAAACAGAACACAGGTGGGGTGGTCAGAGTCGATAGACTCCATCTAAAGGCCATAATTCGAATCATACCCATTTGCAGTTTCGGTAGCGGTGGTTCGGAAGTTCTACTCCATCCAAAAAGACTGCTAGGTGGTGACTCAAACTCAAACTGTATAGATGCAGCGGCAATCCAATCGTCTTCATCATTGTTACTGTTTGGATTTAGCGGGTTGAATTATATTTTGATGTTTTCTGGTCTATGTTTAGTAAAGGCTATCATCCCGGGCTAAAATGCAGCTTGAATGATGGGAACCAGTGCCCCTTAAGTGATTGCACTGAATTGTTTCTCTGCTGGCGTTTAAAGTTGCACGATTTTTTCAGAAAGTCTTTGGCCACTAAATTTATAGCCGCTGAAACGTTTTCGTGATATATATCACTTGATCTAAAATACAGAGCGAATATAAGAGGAGCTATCCTTTATCGTTTCTTCGAAGCTGCCCTGTTTAAAATCAGTGGACTCTGCTTGCGGCGAAATAAAGCTGTATGAGTAGGTTACTTGGCTGACTGTCGTGGAACGCTTTGAGAAAGTTTCCTGTAACGTGACATTTCGACCAACAGAGCAGAATGTTTCGCATAAAAGATTGCATTTGCTTCAACAATTACTGTTGTGGTTTGTCGGATAGCCTCGTATTGATTTGATGGTAATCGTTTGGTCATATCAAAATACTCAGGCAGGCTAAGTGGGAGTGGTCGGGGTCACTCAATGTACACCGTTCGCTTATCAGGCTGCCTGTTGGATGACAGATACTCGGAATCCTTAAGGAAAGGTTCCGTGCAGTTTGTCCCACGCAGTACACGAAACCTTTGAACCAAGAGAGCAGGTCGACGCAGGTGATCATCGCATACTGGTATTCAGCTACCCTTGTTTCCCCTAAGCTAGGTAAAGCACATGCCTCACGAGAAAGACCTATATAAAAATCATGGTGGTGTTTGGAGCAAGATGCGACACTTCTGACGTTTGATCATTACAAGTAGCATTTTACAGGGAGCTGAAATGTGTGGTACCCAACCTGTTCGATGGGATTGGCCCCGCGGACATGATTGTAAATATTTGTCCATAACGAAGGTCAGATGGCCGTAGAGGTATTCCCTCTGATGGCCACAATACTCCACCTATCTGGACAGCTATTCGGAACATTCGATTACCCGACTGTTTTATTTTGTCAGTGGTAGGGTGAGAAGTGTTGGTGATTGTCAAGTGTTGAATAGCCGAGATGTACTGTACAGCTGTTTGATTCTTATTGGGAGTCATCAACAGTTTGTAACTAAAAAAACTCCAGGGAGTTTCGAACTCACGGTTAGTTGTTTGAACACTTAACCGTTTGGCTAAGAGCGACCGATCAGCACTGTGATTAATTCGGATTTAAGCAGGATGTATAGTCACACCACATCACGTGATCATGTTTCGACTGGCTCCTCGGGTGATGGTTACTCAGACTGAAGTTTCATCCTTCGTGCGAAATTATTCACCCTCTGACATAAACTCAAAAAAGATTGATATTGACCATTCTGAAAAAAACTGAAAATGGCCAATCCGACTGAAAAGGTCTAGCAGTTCTTGATAGATTACTCGGAATTCGTTTAGAGTACCCATCTCTCGAAGAAAACTTCAACAGCAGGTATTATTTGGAAATTTCTTTTCGGCAGATGATCGTTTTTTCGTGAGTGGTTTTATTTCAACAGGAAATTCCGAGAAATAATCGAATGACGTGTACTAAAAACAGAAAACCTGGAAAACTCAATACCAGATCTGTTGCCGTGAGTTTTCGAGTTCTAGGTAAACCTCTACAGTATCGAGCAAATACTGAAACATAAGTAGCCTGTACAATTTGATGTCGAAGCCGAACGGGTTTATCTGAGCATGAGCAGAGGTTACTCTACGAAGTGGTTCACAGTTTTAGAATGAGCATCTTGAATGGAGTCTGCGACAAGAACCTCGATTCTGCAAGTAAATTAATGAAGATTGCGAAGTATTTTTCTTGCCTCGACGCTTCTTAAAAGGTTACTGAAAACGCTTCAGTAGTCCACTGCAAGTCTTGCCTTTCTCAAGTCCAAATGATTGGGGGGGTTCTGGGTTTTCATCAACCTCATGTTCTATTTTATTATCAAATTGTGATTTACTGTCGACAAATTTAGTTTCTATCTTGAGAATTGAACTATCAATCTATCGCGGCACTGCTGAGGAGATTTCGCTGACGTTCCATCAGCGCTACGAGAGCGTAGTATCACTCAACCCAACTGAATACAGTTCCGACACAAGTAGACCGATCTTCGAAGACCAAGCCCCATTAATTCGGCGGTAACTACGGTAACAATATGATAAATGATAACTCCAATCCAGATTGTACTGAGCCTTTCACTAACACCATTTTCACATGCAGGTGAAATTAGAACAATATGCCTAATGTGTGTAAGGTTTAGACGTCGCCTGTTGCACTGAACTCCCAGGATTAATTGTACTGCAAAACCAGGCTTTTTCTACTTGAATGGGTTACTCTGTTTCAGTTGGAAAATCAATTTTTAAAAAACGTGGAGCCACTTCCGAATGCATATTAAAAATAGATACTCTCTCTATATATATAATCCGAATATATTTCAAATGATCGCCAAATAACACCGAATTTAAGCATTCATATGCATTTCAAGCTCAGCCGGGATTTGAAAACACGTCACAACGCGGATAAACAACAACGTCAGAAAAGCAGGCTCAATCCGTTAAGTGTGATGAGGGAATTTATCACACAACTACCAAAATTTTTGGACTGGTATTCTTTTCTGGAAATCCCTGTCACATCGAACTGCATTGGTGCAGGAAAGTTACCTCTGCTACGTGCAATTCGTGCTCAGCTGCGTGTGCATTCAGTCAGATACAATGTGGTTGGTATAAACTCGAGGGAGTTGCACTGCATAGTGAACTGGCCAGGAATGTTCTGAAGCAATTAATGTTCCGAAAACGATGATCCATGTTCGTCAAATCACATGGGGAAGGAGACTAAAAGCAGCGCATGCGATGGTTAGTCCAGTGGACCGTATCATTTATTAGACGTATCCAAAGTACATTGTACATTTGACCCTATTATGGTATCCACTGACTGGTCGGTTCTGTATAACGACGGTTGAAAAAATTTGCTTCTAGTGGTATTCAGGGCCTAACAGCCCCATCGGAGTGCAACGGCGGGTCTTTTTCAGACCAAGAGTTCTGTCTTGATCTATACTGCGCTTGAAATGGAGCGGAACAGCTCCGTCGTTGAGGCACAAAACTCTTGACCCGAAGGTTCATGTTCTGAAACCGACATTCCCATCTACTTCCTAGACTTGCGTAATTTAACAATACCTCAGCCTTCATTTTTTTCTTTTGGATGACATGACAGCTTGGTTCCCGAGCTGACCAACGGGACGCTGAACCGTTGAGGCTTGGTCACCCGTAGGCCAACGGACAAAGATAGGTGTAGAAGGTATACTTTAGATGCGGCCATTTAGCCAGATATTTAGCTCCATGGCGCCACAAAAGCGTTCGCATCTCAAATGGACCAACCACTTCAAGTAAATGAATGAATAGGTTGTATCAGGAAGGTCAGATTCCTCAAAGCAACCACTGAATGCCCGAAATCTACTGAGACTCTCAGCTCCGCTAGATGTTGACCAGACAGACAGCGTCCCCTCAAAATGCAGCCTTGTGTCAAACTCAGACAGCGTGAGTCAGCGTTTGTCAAGGTCAGACAACGCCCCCGCAGTATGCAGCGCGTTTCAGCCTCGTACCAAAGCCAGACCGCGTGCGTCAGCATTGGACCAAGTTCAGACAGTGTCCCTCCAATAAATAGATCGAGACCGTTGTACATTCGCACTCGCACACACGCTCACTTGTTCGGAACTTAGCTGTTGTGTTCCCTTCTCTGAGTCCTTTTTCCGGTATTGGACACTAGAGCGGGTCAGCAGCCAGATACAACAAACTGGCGAATTAGCAGATATAACCGGTTGGCATTTGGTTGCCTCAAATTCGCCATGTTCTGAACTCGCTGGTATCCTAGAAACGCACACCAGAAAGTGCCTTAAAGATTGTAGCGTCGTTTGATTTATACTATTTTCGGTTATACGCAGTTTCCCCCATTTGAGGCTTGTAAAAACAAGACCGGTTAGTTCCTGGTAAGACATTTCAGCTCTTAAATATAGCCAACCAAATTTGTACTCACATTAGTACAGTGCCTTTGCAACGCTTATAGTGGATTCAGAATCCTTTATCCAAATAAATTTGATCGTTTATTACTATCTTGTGATGTATTTACGTTCACATTGTTTGAACAGTCATCCTTCTGTCCTGATGCAATTATTCTGGTGAATCCACATCAAAAGGGGAAGCGGTGGACTCGAGTTTCGATCTTACCAGAGCTCATCAGCAGTGCCCCTTTGGGGGTTGAGCTCCTCACGTCTGGCATGTGAGATGAGCGTGTTACCTTGTTACCACTATTCCACAAACACACGCTGGACACATCTGAAATTTCGAGTCTGAACAGTCTGACAGGCTTTTTGTTTCAGAAGAGCTTGATAAACAATCGTTAGTTTTTATTTTGGCACAAAAGCTTCAACAGGCCAAGTGAGCAGGTCACCAAATTAACCAAGTGATAAGGCAGACGGAAACCCAATCAGTAAGTCAGTCCTTTTCAGATTATCGCACTAGATTAGTGTTGAGTGTCAATTAACGGCTCTTGTCAGTTAGTGCGGTTGTCAAAATCTTGCTTTAGTGGATTGGGGTAGTTTCAAATTAATTCTGGTCGGGTTTGGTTCGTTAATCTTCCACTTCAGGATGCTTCAGTTGATGGTTCACCCCGGTAGATTTTCCCTGGTTTTTGTGGGTCTTGAGTGCTCCGACAACTTAGTTCGAGCAGAACCGTTTCCACACGCTTGCCTTTTCCACGACTTCTATTCTGTTAACACTGGGATAATTGGCGATTTCCACAGCCTCGGCGATCAGTCTGTGTGACGTGGACCGTAGTCTTTGCCTCAGAACCCCAACATTTTCTAAATCTATTCTGTATCCCATGTCCAGTGCGTGTTCCGCAATTGCCAAGTCTTTCAGTAACGCTTGATATTCATCTGCGTTTCTCGGTGGCCTGTTTATTTTTCTACTATGCTTTCCGGCCCTGATGTGTAATTCCCTGTCCGTCTGTCCTATATAGACCTTGGTGCAGTCATTGCGCTTAATTTTGTAGACAGTTCCTGGTTTTGTTTGCCAGCAGGCGATTCTTCAATTGTACCAGTGCAGGGAGCAGTGTTTCCCCTCTATACAGCTACTCTTGTGTTGGCCGTGTTTAGAATTCTTCAAATGATCTCTAATGTCCCTGGTTTATATGAAATAACAGTGATCCCGATCCGTTCCCCGTTGGGTTTCGCTGCCGGTACCAACATACTTCGCAATTGACGCCTAATCAAGACGGCTGGATATCCATCGCCCCACAGCACAGATCACTTCGCCTAAAATCGATATCGTCACAACGGAACAGATATCGACGGCAAACAACCGCAAAAATCACAATGTCCGACCAAAGTCCGTAAGAGTTATAAAAATAGTTCAGTAAAACAAGGTGTGAGTTCATCTGGTCAGGAGGGATAAATATGGGGATTGGCTGTCACATGGGGTTGGAAACGGGAGCACATTGTTGGTAAGCTGTCTTCTACAGAGTGACGAATGCCTTTTGAGCCGGTTTCTCATAGCGAAGTGAGAAGGACGAGTTTGAGGGAGCCAATCAATTTGGCTCAATCAGTTTTGGCGTCTATCCCCTTTGTACTTTCCGGAATATTCCGACCGCGCAGGACAAAGGCTTCCGGCGAGTCCTCCAAGGTTGACAGCTGCCTGTTTGACAGTCCGGGTGAAAGGAAGAAGGCCTTCGCTGCAGAGTTATTTATTCGGAAATGCCAACTGACCGGTTACAGACCACTGAACAGGGAAGCAAAACTCTAGTCCGCATCTTAATTACAAAAACCGGACACCGATCTTCCCCTGAACGAGTTTTCTTAAACTTCGCTGGAGATTCATTGACTCCACTCATTCGTCGGTCGAATCCAAGCAAATGTTATAAAGTGGCTCCACGAATTCCGCAACAGATCTCCCTTTTTCAATAGACGCAAAGGGACCTTCTACGACATACTACTCGCGTGCCTCCCCATCAGTAGTATCACCGTTACACGGGTAGCAGATCTTATTGGAGCAAGTATCAATGATTACTTCCAGCGTGCCATTTTTGGCAAGACTTTCTGACTCTACTCTATCACACTCACAACGTATCTTCTAGATTTAGTAACTTTGTTGCCAATCAACTTAAAATCACTCATGATATGTCGCCACCCATCCAACGGATATACGTAACGTCGGAGAAGATTGCTTTCGATATGGCCTCTCGAGGGACATACAATCTCATCCTGCTACGTAGATGGTTAACTAAACCGGAGTTCTTATTTTAGTTAGTGACTGGCCTCCATAACCTTGATTGGCGCATCCCGGTTTGACAGAGTTGAAGAGCTTTGCAATACGAGTTAATGAACTTGAGGGCAATGATGATAAGTGGCCACTAATGACTGAGTTTCGCTACCGATACTAACACCCTTCGCAATCGACGCCTAATCAAGCCAGCTGAATACCAACTACCCCGAAGTTTGTTCTTTACCTCAATTTGGGCCGCTGTCCGATCAGCTTCTTCTGTGTACAAGGCCCTTACACGCCTAAACATTGATGGGGCAATACTGGCGAACACCGACTTCAGATGGGCAGACGAGTAGTTTTAGACTGCCCCAGTGTCGGTTGACTACTCGTTTACCAAGCTCTTCTGAAACGATGATTTCTCAATCCATTCCGAACCTTTTCCAATTTACTGAAGTTTGAAAGGCTGTTTGCAAGTTAGACCTACCGTTTCAGTATCCCGAACTGGGGTTCAATGGAGCAGCGCCCTGTTTTAGTTGAAATGTTCCGTGACACTGTTCCGGGTAGGTACATTAGAAAGAGAACAAAGACGTTCTTATACAAAAACACATTTTCAATTGAGAACAATTTGCGACACCTGTCCTGTACACGTGCTGAAGATAAGATTCAGTAACTAGGGCAAGTAACTGGATTGAAGGTACCTTCAACCTTGATGGAGCAAGAAATGAGTGAAGGAGATAGCCACCTTGTCATTGACCTAATTCAATACAAATGGATGCGACTAGTCACAGAGGAGTCGAGAAAAAAACTTGTGTGATTTGTCCAGTCTTGGTAGGCATACTAATCGGGGTCGGATATTGGAACCTAGCGTCCTCAGTTCCCGTTGGACGCTGTGAATAGCATGACTAAGTAGCCGTTGTCCCGGTATGATGAGGTGGATGACTGCTAATCGCATTCAAATGTCGCACAGAGAATGCACCAAACGCTCCTCCCATTCCTGGATGTCCCATGCCGTATCGACCGGATATCGGGTGCCAGGCATTGTGATGGCGTGCCTGGGCCTCGGCGACTGCGGCAGCAGCAGCCTGCTTGGCCGCCTGTTCAGCCATTTCCAGTGCCAGTGCGGCTTCACGTTCTCGACGTTTTCGACCGCGGGTTTTGAACAGCATCAACCGCTCGGCGTTTATCACGCAAAATGCGATAATGATGCCGATGGTGAGAAGAAGAACGACAAGGAGTAGGCAAGCGGATAGAAATGAGGGTGGCACATGAAGTTCCTGGAACAATCCGGTGCGCTGTTTTCGACGCCTGGCCTCTTTCTTGTTGGCCTCGACACGGAATGGACACAGTTCGATTGCTTTGGATTGATCCACACGATCTGAGGTTGTTGGGAGGGCCTGAAATCAGAAAACCAATACGACGGGTTCAGATAAGTGGTCTGTATCGAAGTGAAAACATAGGGGACCGGTGATTTTTCACATAAATGTGAAAACTACTTCAGAATGTCTTTCCCCCGTACAGTTGCTGCGCCACGATAGCTAGAGAGACTGCGTATGTGGACCTGCTACCAATGAAAGGAAAGGCATCTTCGAGTGTGGGGGCGTTTATCGGCCAAAACCATCTAGGCGGTCATAGGCTATCGGAGACGAAGGTAAGACCCCGATTGCACAGAGTCTCTGAAAAGTCGGCACACTCAAGCGCCTTCTTGAACCTTCTTAAACGCTGTTTAAATATAAAACAATAACGAATAAATACGGCAAGATAGCTTAGTAGTAATTTTCATACAAACCTCCAGCTAGGGGCAAGAACGGCGCTTTAAAAACATAAATGTGAAAACTGTTTCAGAAAGTCTTTCCCCCGTACAGTTGATGTGCCACAATAGCTAGAGAGACTGCGTATGTGGACGTGCTACCAATTTAAGGAAGGGCATCTTCGAGTGTGGGGGCGTTCATCGGCCAACACCATCTAGGTCACAAGCTATTGGAGACGAAGGTAAGACCCCGATTGCACAGAGTCTCTGAAAAGTCGGCACACTCAAGCGCCTTCTTGAACCTTCTTAAACGCTGTTTAAATATAAAACAATAATGAATAAATACGGCAAGATAGCTTAGTAGTAATTTTCATACAAACCTCCAGCTAGGGGCAAGAACGGCGCTTTAAAATATTTCAGATGCTACTCGCACATTTTACAAGTAGTATAAACCATTAAAAATTTCAGCATGTTGCTAATACCAGACTCTGAAGATTCTTTAAGTAGCTTTGCGATTCGTCGTTAGTTGCAGAGTAATATCAGATTTAATTCAATTAGATTACGTTCCCCCAAAAAGTGGACCAAACCTCCCAGACAGAAGCTACTACTGATGAGGATGCCGTCGAACTCACCGCAGGTGAAAACTGACAGTCTACGTTGTGCGTGATGTTGGCGGGCCTCGGATGCACCACTTGAGGACAGGAGATGACCTCCTCCTTGCTGTGAATAACTTCCTTGTGGTGATGTTCCAAGGCTTGTGGTGGACGACGGTCTCGTCGTAACGAGTCTTTACGGAATACCACTTGTCTCAACTGGTTACTTGCAAATCGCTCCGTGTCAACAAACGAGATTGTTCCATTCTCCAGAGATGACCCATCAATGCAAATATACTGGGTTTCCTGTTTGAAGGAAGGAGAATTTCTGGTTATACAAGGCATCAGTCAATATGAGGACAGATTAGGAACTTCATGCAACACTGGTCAGTATTCATTACTCACAACAACTGATGCCACGGACTCCTGAGAGGGTGCAAAACACGGATTTCTCTTGGCATCGTGAAAGGCAAGCCTTGCGGTTGATTTGGACTTTTATATGTCTGATTTCTGTAGCACTATCCATGGCGGCCTGTCTGTACGCCCAACTTATCCAATAATTATAACAATGGCATCGGAAGCCAGATTTGGGGTTGATAAAAGCAAAAATGCAATGATGGGGATGACACTGAACAAGTTTTGTGGCATCTGGGAATAATAACGTTTAAAATAATGTCATTGAAACCAGAAATAAAGCCTTAACTGTTTCTTATGTCGACTGCGAAACCCACTGTGGAGTAACCTCTCTGTCGATAAATAATTAGGCTCTGTGGAGTTTTTTCCTTGGAAATTTCAAATGGGGAGCTTTTTCCACCAGGATCAAAAGAACGACGCCCTCTGGTTCCATGAATTACCGCGCACCCAAACGGTCGGAGTCATGATGTACTGGGCATTAGTTTGACTCTATCGATAAGTATCGTACGGATATAGCAATGACATCCGTAGCGCTGGTGTACTGTCCCGTGACAACAGCTCCTCCAATTGGCTTGTATTTAACGATGGCTTAGCTTGACTGTATCTTGGGACATTCGGGCCATATTCGGACCTTCATCATGTAGCGTCTAGTGAATTCACACTGAATGGCTTCGAAGGAAAGTTTCTATTAGCAAGGTCAGATTCCCGAACTAACCCCAGAACCCCCGGAACCTAAGCAGACCCTAAAATTTCACCAAAAGCTCAATAGGAAAGCCAGCATTCATTCAGGCCAACCAAGGATTCAATCGATTCAGCAACAGCCTGGATCGATGAAAGTAAATTTCAAAAAGTGTGAGGTCCCTTGTAGGTGTTGCACAGTCAGATATAACAGATATAACGGAGATAACCGTCAGATATAACAGTTTAACTTCTTTGGACCATCATTATCATCAGAGAGCAACGTCGGGGTTGGCACTGACGCCTCACTGCCGTACAATCATAAGCTTCGTCTAATTATATATATACATATATATATGATTATATTTAAAGCGCTAGAGTGAAAAGAAGAGAAAAAGAGTGGGTGAGGGAGGAGACCTGGGGCTGGACCATGTCAAGCATTCTGAAGTGCCTTCACCTCCAACCGCTCAATAGGACAATCTTGGAAGAAACTGAGAGCACGAATGCCACTGACATCGATTAGCTGCCATTTCTTTCAACGTCTCCAGTCAAGCACAGGCGGGGTCACGGGGACCCCCATCCTGGGAGGCATACAACAGCAACAACACCCAAACTCTTCGTGATTTCTTTCACGCCTTTATGCTAAGTCATGCGCTGTCCACCTCACGGTTTGCGCCATCTTGAATGAGGCACGGAGAACAACACTGGTCTCGGTAGACGGTGTTTCGGCATGCGTAGCACACGACCGAGCTATCGTAGTCAGTGATGCTGAATGTTTTCCCGGATTGAAGTACCTGCCTCACAATCGAATACCCGTTTTCTAATCACCTCGTTACTAACAAGCTGACGTCATCCAAAACCAGCCACGTTCCTGAGGCATCGGTGGTCGAAAACCTGAAGATGCCTCACATCATCTACCCGCAGATGCTATGTCTCGCACCCATACAACTACGCAGCCTGGTATTAAAACTTCCTAGTAAATAGTTTAAGTTGGCCGATCTTGACCGCTTTTGTAACCTGCGTACTCATCACGTGATTCCACCAATATACGTCTCATCAGAGTTTTCCACAGCCGGGCTCAAACCTGCGCTGCTGCTTCAAGAGAGCAAAGCAGGGTTATGTTGTCGTCTAGCTTCTACTTACAACCACCTGCGTATTTGCGAAGGTCGTATGTCAAATCACTACCGGGCGGATAGTTACTTGTCTTCAATTTGAAGATGACAGTGCTGCATTTGTGTTTTCTGAATCTGATTTACTGCAAGTGGCGACAGATTGTGGTTCATCGACTTCTTTATTACCCCAAGTGTTTGTTAGTCTGTACCAAGGCTAAACGTAAAACTTCAACCAGCTCATCTGATGTGAGATGGGTACAGTTTACAAATGTCTGTTGTCTCAGCCGAAGAGCTTTTGTTGAGGGTGAGGAATTTTCAAGGCCAGCATGGTGTTTCAGCCATATTAGGTCGTAGGTCCTGATAGACCAGAAATTGCTCACAGACACCTAAACTGCAATGTATCAGGCTACATTTACTACTGTACGGCGGCAAAACCTGGAAGTTAGGCAGATGAGTTAAATGGGCCCCTGATTGATTCGTAACGTCTAGGAAAATTCTTTTTGGTCAAATGGGCAGACCGAATTTGGAAGATCAGAGTTCTTAACTGGACTTCATTGTCTGACACAAAACCGCTTTCGATGGTAAGACCACTGGATCTGAATGGCTTCTCGGACAACGACCTTTAGGCTTCACTCATCGGATGAAGTTTGCTGTTTCACTGAGGTACTTATCAATTGTTAGTAGTGTGAGAACGTTTGTTTTTTTGTGTGTGGCGATTTCGTCTTGTAAGTGAAGCTGAAAGGTCGAGAAGCACTGTACAGTTGTTTTTTCCTTATTGGGAATCATCTGCATAGCGCATCTCACGAAACTCCGGAGAGTCTCGAACCCGCGACCTCCTGGCTAGTAGTTTGAACACTTAACCTTTCGGCCACGAATGGCTGATCATCAGTGTGATTAACTCGCACTTAGACAGGACATAGCGCCGCTCATTCTTCAACCACTGGATCCACATCGCGTGGTCACACGTGCTGACTCGCTCCTCGAGCAATGACTTCTCAGATGAAGTTTCACTCATCGGGTGAAGTTTATTCTTCCACTGAGCTACTCATATATTGTTGGTCGTGTGAGGAGATTTGGGATTTTTGTGGGATTTCTATCTTGACAATCGTCAGGTGAATATGAAAGATTTTTACTCCTATTTTAGGTCGTTTATGGGCCTGGATGGCGACTGAGAGGTCGGCAGAAGTGCTACATACACAGGCGGACGCGAGTTGGACCAAGTGGTTAGAGCGCGAATTTACTGCTCGGAAGGTCCGTAGTTCGAACCCGACCTCTGCCTCCATTGACTGGAAAGTCCGTGGTTCGAACCCGAACTTTGCCACTCCACTTCCCCTGACTAGGCTTGGGCAACCTGGCAGTATCCCACCCCTCGTGCTACCTTCGTGTGGCAGCTAGGCACCGAAAGGGTGCTACAGCTGAACGATTTTACGTACACAGGCGCAATCCGCTGTAAGAAGCGATGTGTGTCAAACAAAGAATTTAGAAAGGGTACAATTTTTATAGTGCAGCATCTAGGTCGTGGGTTTACTCTCAAAAGTACTCACTAGTCCATCTGGTGAACGTCATCAGCGGGAACCGAATTTATTTTCCCGCATTTTCTAATAGTCACTGCCTAAATCGTTGGCAAAATGAGTAATATAATGATTACCAGAGTACTGTCATTTAATCTAACATCTCCTGAGTGGTTCGCTAATGCGTGAATCCCCAGAAAATTGCAAACCCCACTAGAGAAGTCGCGCTTCCGCGCTTATCGGAACGCCACCGGCCTCCCCTTTGATAAACCAGTGACTGGTGCTTATACTCAATGTTATGCCATCGTGGTCAGACGAACTGATAAACGGTTGCAAGTATGTGCACGTTTGGCAACCGATATCTTCCTTCGAATCTTCATCTACCCCAAGGGTTTATATGTCAAACAACTTTCAGCTGCGCACCGAAAGCGCCTCTGGCTCCTAACCACGCATAGATGTCTTGTGATTTGCCAGCCATTTTTATGTACCAGATTCATTTATCCAATTATGCGGAATACCTTAAGTGGTCAGTTGTTGAAACGTAGACAAGCGTTACTGGCAATCGGTGTTTAGTCATTTAAGAATGCGAAATACATAAAAAACGGCTTACATTGGTTCCAGGACAACAGGTTTGTTAAGAACAACCTCTTCCAGTCATTATCCGCAATACTTTACAGGGGGAAGTACTTTTGTTATATCTGCTGATCCGCCGACCTGTGGTATCTGGTGCTGACCCACTCCAGTGCCTAGTTGCCGGGGAAAAAACTCACAAAAGGGAACACAACAGTTACATTCAGAACAAGCGATAGCAAGAGCAAAAGTTACAACGGCCCTACGCTTTTTAAGGGGGACTTTCTGACATTGATCCATGCTGTCTGATAGGCGTTAATGAACACTCATCAATATCGATCGTGCCTTTATGAAATGCCTGAAAGCTGATCACATTCGCTCGTACTTCTGTGGCGTTCATGAACACTCATCAGCTAGGTGAAATCATCACACAGGGGCAGTCCCCGAGTTTCCGTTAACCTCATGTTGTACTTGAACATTAATTGCACGAAATTAGCGAAATACACTCATCTGCAAACCAATTTGGATCCGCTTTAAAGGCTAGTAGTATACTACTGGACGCAAGGTAGATCGTACTTGTTCGTCAGCACATTTCCAACGATTGTAAATGTCTTTTCTCCGTGCATAGTTCGACTGAGCAATTCATAGTGGTTTCTGAAGGCGTGCGAACCCTGAATGCTCTTGAGGCTCCACAAAGGTGACTAGAAATGTCTCACCACTGTTCCCAACAAGATCAGCTTCATTTAAACGTGAAGTGTTCGCATATAAAACAGGGCATTCCTTCAAGATGTAATTCAGACAGTCATTGTGGCTAATATACAACGCTAGGTGAAATCATCACAGAGGGGCTCAACAAGTAGGCGCAGTTTCTGTTAACCTTATGTTATACTTGAACCCAAATTGGATTGCTTTCTAGAAATACACTCATTTGCAAATCTATTTAGTTTTCACGAGAGACTCAACTGGATCTCTCGTTTATGATATTCTACAACTGAATGTGCTGCACACAGGTGGCCTCATGTTTCAGTTGGCACGATATTCGAGATACCGCAGTATATTTTCATAAAGGAAACTACTTACAAGTTTGCTGAAAACTCTTCGACAGCCCACCACTGGTTTCACCCTACTTGAGGCTCATCACGTAGGTGCGTTCCCCGAGTTTCCGTCAACTTTATGTTCTACTTGAACCCAAATTGCACGAATTCAGCCGAATACCTTCAACTACATGTCCGTTTGGTTTTAACGGGTGACTTACCTGATGTTTTTAAGCTTGTGAGTAGTGTATTACGTCTACACAATGTGTCGAGTTATCTCGAATATCGTACCTATAATAGATTATGGCGGCTCAGTGCAGCACATTGAGTTGCTTGAAAACGTCATAGACGAGAGATTCAGTTGGTTTTCCCGTGTGTTTCCCGCAAGGCCAAATTTGTTTGTAACATCGAGTCCTCCTCAAAACTTGCCACTTGATTAGATGTGTACTTGCTATCCTAGCGGTGAAGACTTGAGGCCTGGTAACTGGGACGATGTTTCTTTTCGTGAGGTATCGACGGCTGCTATCAGGCATTGCCCAAGTATTTATGGCGAGGCAGAATAAACGGTGAGGATAGAAAAAGGATTGTTCACATGAACAGTTCATTAAATGAGTTCTATACAATCAGAGTATTTTAGGAAGGGTTTAGTGACAGGCAGTAAGAAAAATCTTCCTGACTATGTGTAAATTTATTTCTAAAATAAATGACTCCAAAATCGAATCACCGCATTAGTTCCGTTGGCTCAGAATGTTTTGTTCCTGGAAGGTCGGAAGTGACCCCTGAGATTACTTAAATACAGTGATTTGTTCGCATTAGGGAGGGTTAAAACGTTCGGTATTCCGTACTGTTCATTATATAACAATATTTTTAATATAATAATAATATATAATATATTATATATATTATATATAGAATATTAACTTTCTGACAGATCGTAGCATGGTACGATATGGTATAGTACCGTATACTACAATATGGCATGATGTTGTACGATATACTACAGTTTAGCATAGTTAGGCATATATAATAGATTATATTAAAACGCAGTGTCGTGCGGGCGAGTTTAGTTCATTTCGGTGGGATACAACATAGTTTAGTACGGGTTGACTCGAATGTTAAGGCGGAAACTTACGGACCCGCGTTCGAACCCAACAACTGACGTCTAGGTTTGGATAACCTAGCTGTATCTCGGCCCTCGTGCTTCCTTCGGGTCTTCAGCGTATGGCAGTATAGTATGGAATATGGTCTAGTTTAGGATAGTATGGCCATCAAAGGATTATTTCAGATGTACGCCAGGGTTGGAGCAGAGATTCTGGCCGTTCTGAGGACATCCTGCTAGCAGTTTTGTCGTCCCTCATCGTAAAATCAAGGTATCCGAAGGGATTAAAAATTTTTGCGTGCATGCCACACTGTGAACCTGTTTGCGGAATCAGAGTTGCCGATCTGGTGATCGAAGTACCAAGGAGGAACATTGCGTAGGTATGGTGTTTGTCACTTTCGACTGCATGTGCCTACATACCGAATTGTGGAGTCACTCTGGTTTGACCAGAACACTGGTACACACGGAGTGGTGTCAAGAAATGCGGGTAGAAGTTGTCGTAATGTGACGATGCACTCGGTGGACATCTACCTCAATGAGCGAACCGCAGTGACGAAATCGGAGCAAGGGGGCAGTATGCTTTGACGGCTAATTCCAAACCGGGCGAGGAACGAGGAATTTGTCAGCCTTTTGAATCGTCATTGGCGAAAAGTTATTTTCTCCAGAAAAAAATTGCACGCTACTCAGACCCAGTATGGAAGCAAAGTTGCCTTTATTACACGTAAAACTAATACACTGAAATATATCAAAGATTTTCTGACGGTTCAAAATGACTTTTGGCCAGTTAAAATAGAAAAACGTGGAATTTCGAAGGGTTTACCACAGAAAACGGACCAACAATTTAGACATGAGATAAATAAGTTGATCAGCACCTTCATTTTAAATGTATCTTGCTTGTATCTTCAGAACCTGGTTTGAAAAAGTGCCATCAAAAAGACAACAAGTAGAAGCACGTCACACCAGTCAGTTGAGTAAGGAGATTTCTCAAACTGCCAAAGTCTGGTCGAACAGATCACTCAAGGTTCAAAATAAAACAGACCAGGAATTCGATGTGATTCTCTTGGTCTCTATAAATGTCTACCTCCGAGGGTGATCTCGTCGCGAACGTGGCTGAAATCCGCACTCACGGTTGCTCTGTTATGCCATAACAGAGCATAACCCAAAGGAGAACAGTTCTGAACAACGTTAGATGTATGTCTGCCTGCTCTGCTACACATGCCATTCATTATTTAACTTGAGGCTTCAAAAAATTCCACTTTCGATCATCTATAAAAAATTGATTTTTCTTGGACTGATGTAAATTCCAATGCAGCAAATCGTGCACGAATGTATTGATTCAAGCAACCATCTGTAAAAAAAGTGATCCCATCTCCATACTGTGCCATAAGGGGGGCGAGATGGCCCAAGGGGTAAGAGCGCGAATTTACTGACCGGAAGTTCCGTGGTTCGAATTCGACCTCCGCCTCTAGACTTCCCCTGTCTAGGCTTGGGCAACCTGGCAGTATCCCAGCCCTCGTGCTTCCTTCGGGTGGCATGGCAGCTAGGCACCGAAAGGGTGCTACAGCTGAACGCACTGTGCCATAAGACCTACAGGGGCGTTCATTTTTCAGTAATCGTTGCCGGGATTTTTCTAAACTTACGTGGGCACAGCGCCCTGCTTTTGCAACTGACGAATTTGATTCGGCAACATCCCTCCAGAAGTGTTCACGACGCTTGAAATTCCCGGTCCGAATTCCATTGATTCAACTACGCTTCCCCGCCAAAATCTTGAGAAATCTCACAAAAACTATGTTTGTACTTGGACGTTGTTCTGACGCTGGAGAATGCTTGTACAATAACTCTCTTGACCGGGTTGTTTGTCAGTTTACCAAGTTTTTACTTCATCAAGTGTCTTAGACATCTGTCGAGTGCTGCTGTTCTTTCTCTCATAGTCCGTTTTCATCTACGGTTTTCCTCATTCCGATTGATCTGCACCACTTTGCACATCCACTGTGCGTTACCTGTGCCACGCAGGGATTTGAACTCTGGATCGATGGTGCATGAAACAAGCGTTCGTCCATCGTTTAAATGCTCGTGGCTACTACTTGTGGGTATGAGGATAGCGAAAGATGGCGGTCAGCTTAAAACGTTCAATGAAAACCCGACTGCAGTCGGTGAGGTCTTCCGTTTTGTGATTCATCGTCACTTGGTGGATTCAGTTCAGCTGTACAGAAGAGTATTCTGGATTTGGTAGCCACCAAGTGAAACTGTTCCACTCGCTTGTGGATATGAATGTATGATACTCTATGCAAAAAAATTTGGAATTATACTGGAAAGTGATGGAGGACTCTAGAACTTCGGTGTTTAGTGCTGTGCTGGATCTCATTGCAAGGTCATCACTGTTTGGCTGGCTGATCGACCTCAACAGGCCCGTGCAAGTTGTCCTGCTGACAGTCTTGTTTACATCACATTCACGCGCTTGTCCGCACTAGCCCTTCCGGCTCGTGGCGATCGGCCCTGCTATCATGGCTGTGTGCGGACGCTCAGTGGCGCAAACACCGTGACCAGATAACTGTAATGCAAACCAGCCGACCAAGTATGTGGAACAAGCAGCTTTAAACATGCACATCCACGATGACATTGGATGGATTCCAGTGGGGTACTGAGTAAAAAGTCAGAAGAAATCTCAGTTATTGATTTGTGAGTTAGAAACAGTGTGATTCCTCACAAGATCGTTTCGTTCACTGGGTCAAAAATTCGATCATGTGACAACTTCCACTAACCATTGATGGAAGTCTATACCCCTCAGACCTTTTATTGCTTAAAAGCTTAGAAATTGGGAGGGAACTCATTAGGGGGTTACAGTATTTAACCTTCTATCCTGGTTTCAACGTGCTCCAGGTGGGGAACTTGTTCATCCGCAGTTGGTGGGGAACTCATATGTTACAGCATAAAGCTGTAGGAAAGGCTACAGCCCAATCGGAGTTCCCGTGATTTTCGGCCACGGGGATGGATCGAGAAGCGATTGATCTGAACCTAGAAAACGTGCCCGAAACACTGGGTTGCGAAAAAATCAGACAGAACTGGTGTAAGAAAGAAAGCCTTCACTGCGGATTTATTAGAAAATGCCAACGGACCAGTGACAGACTATTGGACAGGGAAGCAAAACTCTCATTTGCATCTTACTTACACAAAATGGACATCCATCTTCTCCTGAACGCGTCTTGTTGAACTTTTCTGGATATCCATTGTCTCAAATCATCCATTGCTCAAATCCAAGCAAATGCTACAAAGCGACTCCACAAATTCCGCAACAGATCTCTTTTTTCAAGAGACGCAAATCGAATTTGCCAGAACAAAACATACTACTCGCATGCCTCCCCATCAGTAGTGTCACCGTTACGCCAGTAGTCTAGATACGACTTACGGTTCTTCCGACCCATTTATTGGAGGCCATAGTTCAAGATCATAACAAAGCGGAGTACAAGGTAGAAAGTGAGATCACGCACACATATTCGAAATAAAACAAGACAGTGTCTGAGTCTTGGTTTATGTTATTCTCAAGAAATTTGGTAGAACTCTGTAATTTTTATCGGTGTTCCAAAGACAACGAATATTTGCTTCAATTTAGACACAAGTTAATTACAAGTGAGGGTAGAAGTTTTCGTATTGTATCATTTAAAACGTTGCTAACAAATGGTAAGTGGATAACAGGCCTTGAATGAATAACACCGATGAGCACGGTACTACATATTCTTGGAAAAATACTACTTATAGGGTTGTTGAGAACTCTTCAATGTTTCACGACCGTTTTTTCGCCTCCCGGGGGTTCATAGGGTGGACACAGTCCCCGAGTTTCCGTCAGCCTTATGTTCTATTTGAAGCCAGATTAGAATGTTTTCAAGAAATACATCAGTTGCAAATCAATTTGGTTTCCACGAGAGACTCAACTGAATCTCTCGTTTGTGATATTCTTCAGCTGAATGTGCTGCACATAGGCCGCCTCATGTTACAGTTGATACGATATTCGAGATGTCGCAGAATATTTTCATAAAGGAAACTACTCACAAGGTTGCTGAAAACTCTTTGACATCTCGCGACTGGTTTTGCCCTTCTTGGAACTCATCAGGTAGGTGCGGTCCCTGAGTTTCCACCAGTTCTACTTGAGTCTAACTTGTACAAAATTGCACTCTGGTTCGGTTTCAACGAGCAGCTTATCTCCAGGTGAACCTGTCGCTTGTATGGTTTGTACTCGTTTGTACCATTTCGTACTATATTCGAGCCAGAACCAGAGTGGTATTTCAATGAATGTATTTGCTGAACTAAGTAAAACAGAGCTTCAGATAGAACGAAAAATCAGAGATTGTGCTTACCCCACGAGTTTCAATTGGGATAAAACCGATCTTGGACTGTCCAAAGGTTTTTAGCAACGTTGTTACCAGTGGTCCTTCAATGAAACGCATTTCCAAACCTCCAATATAGTACCAACTGACACATGGGGCAGCCTTCGTGTAGCGCATTTATTTGTAGAATACTCAGAAAGGGCGATTCAATTTGGATTTAGTTTGATAGCAAACTAGTGTGTTAATTAGGAGATTGTCAAAATTTCATGATCACCTCAACGTCTGAAGAAAAACAGAGTGATGTAATGGATGTTGGTCTGTTCGCATAGCTTGGTAGTTGGGTTGCAATCATCAATCGAGATTACGCAATCACTGCTGAGATGAGTGAGTAAATTCCTTCACTTCTGCCTGTGGTTACACTGCTTCCAAACGGCATCTAATATTTCTAAATGATTGGTTGGTCCCGATGTAGTTTTCGCGTAATTTGGTTGCCTGGGAATCTGAGTTGCGTTCTGATCTCGCTTCGTTGCATCTGACTGGCTCGCTTCCAATGTGATATTCATGTTCTTCCGATTCGGTTTGTCCGTTGCCTGCTTGCTTTGTGGTTTGATTTTCTTTCACCTGATTGGT
>NW_008751691.1:766066-772325 GCF_000715545.1 Opisthorchis viverrini | reverse complement strand
ATTTATTTATTATTTTTATTTCATTTTATTTATTTTATTTATATTTATTTATATTTATTTACAGCGGTTGTTTATAGCGGTTGTTATCCTGGCCCTATACTACTGTGTTCGTTGATCGATTTTCGTATGAATTATCACGCCTTGGAATACACTTGCTCTCTGTTTGTTCTTGCATAAGAAGGCATTTGAACTTTATCCCGATTGAACTTATCTTCGTCTTCTCGGATTAAAGCAAGTGGCATTGGGTCATATCTTCTACTGGCGAGCTTTTTTTCGTGTATTCTGGTGGCCAGCTTTCCACCAGACTGGCCTACATGGGGTTCGTGGCAGTCGTTATGTTGAAGTTCGTGGACCACGTTCTTCATCGTTTCTAGTCTTCCTCTTGGATCGAGAGAGTTCTTCTCAACGTGCTTACAGGATTGCTTATGACTTATTCCATGTTGTCTTGAGTGCCTTAAAGTTATTTACACGAAGTTATTGTCTACGGATGGTGTACGAAACCAACGATGTACATACTCTACTTTCAAGGCAAGATAATGGCGCATATCAAGGTCATCTGGACTAGACTGATTGGCTTGGTTTCAAAAAAAACTCGGGTAGTTCCGGAGAATATTTTTGAGCAACCTCCAGATCAATGTCCTCTGGTCAACTTGATGGTCGGTGGCTTGGATATGCTTCCTGGCCCATGAAGCGAGTTCCTGTGCTTTTTTCTTATCGATCAACTAGTCATGTGACTCAGCTAATGAGAGACATGATCTGAGACGTGTTCACGTTTGCTCCGCTTTGTTTTGCTGATGTAAATGTTACTGAAGTGCGTGTTTTCCTCGCTGGTTATAGAGTAGCCAGACATGTAGTTAGATAACTGCGACCAAATGCAGCGTGTTTGTCTGACTCCGCTAAATCAGCTTCACTTGTGCCACTCATTGCTACGCCGTCATCCTGCACAATTAGAGTGGATATATCTCTTACATAAACAGAGCAACTTGAACTGATTGATAGAACGACACAACGTTAAGAGCAGAGTTTCATAACTAAAATTTCCGGGCACAACAAGCAATTCTCATTAGAAGCAAACTAATCGGAAACCGAAAGGACATTGGTAACTGGTGGTTAGCAGTCAACAATCAAGGAGAACTTTTTAGTAGGCGAAGACATGCTTTGGACTTTGTCCTTTTGCTGAACTATTCAAGTCTTTGCGATGGTGATAACCAGACATATCGCAATATGATTGCAGATATACTTCCTGTGAGTCGTTCTACTAATTGGTACGGTCCTTCAAGGCACTTCTCACTTAATGACGAAAAAAATCGTTCAGCTGTAACGCCCTTCCGGTGCCTAGCTGCCATGCTACCCGAAGGAAGCACGAGGGCTAGGATACTGCCAGGTTGCCCAAGCCTAGACAGGGGAAGTCGAGAGGCAGAGGTCGGGTTCGAACCACGGACGTTCCGGTCAGTAAATTTGAGCTCCAGCAACTTGAGCCATGACATAATGTGTAAGTAATTTTTTCACCACAGATAGAAAATTTCTTTTGAGGCCTACAGCAGCTGATTATTTAGAGGTTTCCTGAATGCGCAAAGTCTGCACCTCAGTTCCAGTTAAATATCGCTCCCACTGTTAGCTTTGCTTTTTTAGGACTACAGAGCGACGGTTATTTAGCAAGCTTATCGATCGAGTTTCGAACGCGTGTATCGATCAGCATCCTTTTCAGATATTCAGTCACTAATTCATCACGTGCACTCTTCTGACATGCACATAGGCGTCTGCGTGTTCTGAAAGAGTGTCCGTTCCATGTTCAAACAACGGGAAAGCAAACAAATCACGTGTTCTGTGTGCTTTGTGAGCGACTTCACCCGAAGTGCACTCACTCGTAAAGTGCGGAATTCTTCTTCCTACAGATATCATCCAAATTTACTTGTTGTATCTGACGGTGATCAGGTCAAAAGGCGTCCACTAAATAGGGTTCATCCCATTGGCACAAACCAACAGTGCTGAAGCTCGACATAACTATCCGAAAATAAAAAGGTATTTTTGGCCATGGCATATAATAGATAAGGCGAGATAAGCCGAGACGGCTGGCAGATGCACGGAGAGCAGGGTTTTGATGACTAATTGCCTGTTTTTGTAATGAACATACATACATACATACATACATACATACATACATACATACATACATACATACATGCATACATACATACATACATACATACATACAAACATACATACATACATACATACATACAAACATACATACATACATACATACATACAAACATACATACATACATACATACATACAAACATACATACATACATACATACATACAAACATACATACATACATACATACATACAAAATCGCACCTTTTGAAACGTTTGGCGAACCCATGAGGCGGGTGGAAACCGTGGACAGCTCGTTCCCATTTGGAGCTCATTAGATAAGGGGAGTCCATGGATATCTATCAACCTCATTTTATGCTTTTATGTAAACTTGTTCTTGTAATTCAACCAAAACCCTTGTTTCAGTGTGAGTTGGTGTTCACGAGACACTCGTCCAAAATCCACCTAATTCTCTCGTTCATAGTACTCTTCCGTTGAATACCTTTTCTAAAGGTCATCTTGCACTTTGAGATAATGAACAGTGTTCAGACCGAAGCATGAAGTGACCTCTATAAGACACACTCAATGGATGATCTCTATAAATGGGAGATTCAAGTGAAAGGCAGCTGAGTTACTCCCCAATGCAAACTTCACTTGCAAATATTGAGTCTAACAAAGATTTCAAACACGAAAATGAGCATAGTGGAAAGGTACAGATAACGCACCGGATGGTAAATTGGCGCCGGTACATGTAGTACACTGTGCATGTTTTCATACTATTGATCTCAGACTGCTGTTTTTGTAGAACAACAGTGGAATGTGAATTCCTCCTGAAGACAACATACTGTCGCTTTTTCAGTAGAAACCACGCTTGATTCAGGCTTTCAGCTGCTCACTACAGAGGGGAGGGCACTCGCTTGTCGACCTTTCCATACAGAACAGTGTAAGAACAACTAAATGTATGTGTCGAATTTCACTAATTTGGGAAATACTCGGAACAAAAGCTAAATGGGTCAAAACCTTTGATCTCTTGTCCACAACAACACAACTGGAACGTGAAATGAATACTTTCCAATACAGAGAACGCTTCGTCAGAACATTTTCGCTGGTCATGACGTAAAATCACCGGTACAGATGCTTGCCTCAGAATAGGACATACGTAACAAAAGGGACTCTAGAAGGATGCCCTACAAAGCCGAGAGTAGAGACATCCATTTAACACAAACTACAATGATGTGATGAAACTTTAAGCGTTTATCAGGCCCTCTTCAAACATAGTCATCGCAATTATTAAAGACAGCAACATCAGTTTTGGCACTGATGCCTCACTGCAGTACAACCATAAGGTTCTTCTAGTTGTATATATATATATATATGTATATATATATATATAGTTGTATAAAAGCCCTACAGTGAAGAGAAGAGAAAAGAGTGGGTGAGGGAGGGGACCCACTGCTGACCTATTTCAAGCATTCTGAGGTGCCTACACCTCCAACCGCTCAATCAGACAATCCAGAAGGAAACGGACAGCACTAACGCTACTGACGTCGATTTGCCGCTATTTCTTTCAACGTCACCAGCCAAGAACAGCAGGGGTCACAAGACCTCATCCTGGAAGGCGTGCAACACCAACAGCATCCAAACTCTTAGTGATATCTTTCACGCCTTTCTGCAAAGTCATGCGCTGTCTACCTCGCGGTTTGTGCCATTCTGAAGGAGGCACGGAGAAGAACACTGGTCTCAGTAGATGGTGTTTCGGCATGCTTAGCACATGACCGAGCCATCGTAGTCGGTGGTACTTGATGTTTTCCCGGATTGGAGTACCTGCAGCACAACCAAATACCCGTTTTCTAATCGCCTCGTTGCTGATACGCTGACGCCAACCCAAACGAACCACGCTTCTTAGGCATCGGTGGTCGAAAACCTGAAGACGCCTCACATCATCTGTCTGCAGACGCCATGTTTCGCACCCATGCAACAACACAGCCCTTACAGTAGCACACGACTCTTGAAATCTAGTGATATGCCTTTTTGACGTCACAAGTGACGCAACTTAGCTAACCTGATTCGAGCCTTTGAGATTCTTGCACTGACTTCATCAGACACATTTCCGTCAGAGCTGATGCAACTGCCGAGGTAGGTGAAGTTTTCCACAATCTCCACTGATTCTCCTTGAATTGTAAGGGATATGTTCGCAGATGGCGAATCTTTCCGTCGTAACCGATGACATTCATAGGTCCGCTCACAAAGACTTCCTTCGCTGTCTTCATGCGATGCTGCAGGGCTATCCAGCTGGATCTCATACTCACAAATCCATCTGATTCATACACATTCATTATGTCCTGCTTTGCACTACAATCATTTCGGGGCTTGCGCGTCATCATATCCCATCATATCCTTCTCGATTTCCACATATATTTACTTTTTGACGCTGAATTTTGCAGTGCAGTGATGGCTATCTTTGATGTGTGGACCCAATGTCCACCACAGGATACACCGTCGCATAATGGAACCCAGCCTAACCGCGGACAAGTACACAATAATTTATTTCCTTTCTTTGTGTACATTTTTTTGAGATATTACATTTGAACGACCGCAAGCTTACTATGATTTCTGAACTCCGGATCGATTTTCTGGTTAGAAAATGGTATGTGGGACGTCACAAATGCGGAACCTTTGGCTTGTGGGCAATACTCGCCTACGTTAGTGTCTATCGTCACATAGCTCACGCTGCATTCTGATACCTTTGTCGACCAGTAAGCAAGATGTTTGCATAAGTTCGAATAGGGTTAAATGCTGTGGTGGTCAAGACATGTGGCGCTGTTTTTACGAGGCAAGTTGCAATAAAAAGATCAGCTTATTCTCAGCACTATGACAAACACAGAGCAAAGAACCGTCCCAACAATACCTTTCTTCGTGTGGTTTTGTTCCAGGGAGGCTTCGTCCCTTGTGATGGCGTTCAGTGCAAACCACGATGATATCAAACCCAAATTGATCCGCATATTCGACGCCTGTGCATGGTTGACCGAATAGTCGACGCAAGAATGAAGAAGGTTTGCTTTATACAGTTTGACCCAACAGTCGTGACGCACATTCAGCTATCTCTGGGTCGTTGTACAAACTGTAGTTCAGGCGACTGCTGATCTGTTGTCGAGCTTGCCGATTTGTTCGTATTCGAGGGGACATGATCATTGGGCGGTTGGATGGGTCACTCTTTATTACTGGCTTGCGTTTATGTAGTTTATCAAACCACAGTTCTGATTGCTCCATTTGCAGACTGCATGACGTTGTGGTTTCCATTTGTCCGGTTTGATTGGCCGTTTGGATAGATTTTAGCTTCAACCATTCCCTGTCTGTGTTTTGATTGACTCTTTCTCATTTTTGCGCTGCAGCGTGGTTTGAGTTGCTTGGGCCTGGTTGGCTGGTTGCGCTACTTTGTATTTTTCATCGTGGCTACTGCTTATCACATTCGATCAATTAATCGATTGCCTTTTGTGTTAATTTCGGTTCTTCAATTTATGCAATGAAAGCAACTTCCAGTCGGATTGATTTAGCCCTAAATTGTTCTTCTATGGTTTCTTGTTCAGTTTTGTGCCTTCTAGAGCTGGAGTACTCTTATCCTCAGTGGTTGCTAGACTAGGACAACTTCAAGATGTTTCCCGTCACGTGACCCTCTGGATTTGTAAACACTTCACGATTTGCGAATATACACTCATTTGCAAACTCGATTTGCGATATACACTCATTTGCAAACTGATTTGGTTTTGTGAGAGACTCACCTGGAACCCAGCTGAACCTCCCGTTTGTGATGTTTCCCGGCAACTGAATGTGCTGCACCAGGCTGCCTCATGTTTCGGTCGCTACGATACTTGAAATATCTTAATACATGTATATCTTTTTAATGTACTACTCATAAGGTTGCTGAAAACTCCTCAACAGCCTACGACCGGTTTCGCCCTTCCTAAGGCTCATCAGGTAGACGCAGTCCCCGAGATTCTGTCAACCTTATGTTCTACTTGAAACCAAATTGAACGAACTTAGCGAATATACACTCATTTGCAAACTAATTTGATTTTTTCGAGAGACTCACCTGGAGCCCAGCTGAATCTCTCGGTTTTGATGTCTCTAGGCAAATATAAATATATAGGTAGATGTATAT
>NW_008751691.1:748980-762210 GCF_000715545.1 Opisthorchis viverrini | reverse complement strand
CAGGCGAGTCTCTCGCAAAATTACAAATTAGTTTGCAACTGAGTATATTTTGCTTATTTCGTGCAATTCGGTTCCAAGTAGAACATACGGTCGGCGGAAACTCGGGGACTGCGCCTACCTGATGAGCCCCAAGAAGGGCGAAACCGGTCGTGGGCTGTCGGGAGTTTTCAGCAACCTTGTGAGTAGTGCGTTACTTCATAATTTGCTTGTTCAGGGCCACGATGGGAGCAGTTTCAGACAAATACTGCTCAACTTTAGCAAACAAAAGGGAAATTACACGATCAAACGAATGGTTTCCCTCCAACCACCCTTATATTTCATGGGATAAAAGGAAGCTGTTTGTGTTTTTTCTGTCCGGCAAACTGACCTGAAACACCAGGAAGGTGACAATATATGTACTCCGTCTTGGGATTACACTCAGAAGTCCCATTTATTCCCTCATGTATCCTCAAGTATTCCTAGGCCTCGAAGTGGAAAAAACTATAGACATCTTGAGAATAGTAAAATCCTATCAACTGGCAATGGTTTTTGGCCAAGACGGCATGTCAAAGTGCGACGCCAGTTATAGGTGAGCCTATGGAAGATACCTTTCGCCAGTTAGTCTATTCCTGATTTTTGGTATACAATATGCACAAAAACAATTTTTGAAGGAAGCGGTACATTTCTCCCGGCGGTCCCTTTCTTGCATGGCACACCTGACTGGTTACCTTGCTTTTCATACCCATACACAAATTTTTGATGGCAGTTTCCTTTGCTCATTTTCAGTGACATTCATGTTCCTCAAGCTGTACTCTTACCTAGATTTCCTCTCACGCTTAGAAATGATAACTTCTGAACTGCACACTCGTTTCGGTTTTCAAAATGCTGACGAAAAGTAAACACATTCGCATTCCAACTTAACTTTTTTTATCGGAAACTCACCTGAGATTCAGCAGAATTTCTCGTTTATGGTAATCTCTAACTAAAACGTGCGACACAAAGGTCGCTTTACGTTTCAGCTGATACGATATTCGAGAAATCGTGGCATGTTTTTGTGAAGGAAACTATTCGCAAGTGGGCTGTCGAAGAGTTTTTAGCAACCTTATGAGTAGTTTTCCCTACCAACAAGTTGTTTTTCTATCCGCGTCGGAAAATAGTCGTTTCAAAGCATGAGTGGCCGGTTTGTGTCTTTTGATCCAAGCTAAACCCAGAAACCAAACTCTTTAAATTAACAGAAATAACTTGAAAGACTCTACTCGTAAGTTCTGCAAAAAATGGTTGGCGACTTATGGCCGGTTTCGCTCCTTTTGGGCCTCATCGGCTAGGTACAGTCCTCCATCAATCTTACCATTTATCTCAAACAAAACTATACGAAACTCGCGGACATAAATTTGATTTTGAAGGGGGATTCAACTGAATCGAAGCTGGAACTCTTCAACTGAATGTGCTCCAGGTTAGTGCACCTTCTCCACTTCGTACGATATGCGAGTTAATAACAAATTGGTGTGCAAACGATTTTTTCGCGAATCGCATTAAATTTGGGTTCATGTAGAGTTTAATTCTGATAGAAGCGGAGGGATTTTGCCTACCTGACGAGTCTAAAAAGGGTTAGAAATGGTCGTGGGTTATAGAATTGCTTTCAGCAAATATATGCTGCGATATCCCTAACATCGTACTAATTGAGATACGAGATGACCTTTGTGAAGCACAAACGAGAGATTCAGCTTGGGTTCGGCCTAGGACTTCTTTAAAACAAAATGAATGCGCCAATGTGTGTATTCTGTTGTTATCTCTCGTAAAAGTCTTGAACATGGGGTTGACGGAAACTCGGGGACTGCGCCTACATGATGAGTCCAAAGAATGGCGAAACCGGTCGTGGACTGTCGAAGAGTTTGCAGCAACCGTGCGAGTAGTTTCTTTTGTGAAAGGGTCTTTAACCCTCACATTGCCTATGCTTGTGTAATGCAATATTTAACGGTAAACTCTTCCTCCCGATCGTTAGCGATAAAACAGTATTCTCAAAAAGCGAGAAAGTCCTTTTTTGTAAGAAGGGTATGGTTATCCTCCCAAACTGATGGGTGGGTTTGTACACTTCTTTGTGCCATCCGTTCTCTTGTGTTTCTCTCTTGTCATGTTTTATAGTCCACTCAAAAGTACTTTTTTCCGCTTCAAGGTGTCTGAAATGCATTTTACAGCCAGGTCTTGCCCCCATTTCCGCTCCTACTCTTTGACGCACTGCATGTGAAGACAGGTATTGGTGCAAATTCATTTTAAATTTCAAATTTTTTCAATTTTGATGAGAGGTTGGTTAAGAAACGTTTGAGCTCAAGGCAGGTCAGTGGATCCTTGGTTCTATGCATCTTGACTGATCTTGTCTAGGCGTGGGCAACTTGAAAGCGTATCAGTTCTTGTGTGTGCTCCTGGTGGCATGGCAACTGTGATCCGAAAAGATGTTTCAGCCGGACGGTTATAAATAAGGCTAGTACTATTATTATTATTATTATCATTATCATTATGATGCATGGCCGTATTTTCGAGTCGTTCCGTTTTTAGCCCATTACTTTATTGACCCAGAGACTGTCGACCTCCTACTTGCACTTTATTGCTTTTCTTGTATGCGTGTCACAATGGCTTGAATCCCCTGCTAGAACACAAAGGAACACAAAAGTACACCTTTTTTGTCCAGAGTTTGATACTCCCAACCGGTTGGTAAGACACTAATTACTTGTTTATCTCATACTACGGGCTATCTTCAACCTTTTTGACTTCACTCGGGTAGGGTATTACAATAACATTGAAATGGTGCGCTTACCTCCATGATTCGCTGGTTGTATCGAAACAAGTAAGGTGGAATATGCTTCATTCGAAACCCCAACTCCAATCCAAGTAGTTGTGTTCCGTTCGGTATCCAGTCGAGGAATCCTGCGTCGACACAGTCAATTACGGGGACACGTTGAGCTTGAAATCGGGGTTCATAGATAAACAGGTAGTAGGCATCTGTTTTCCCAATGATCACACAATCCAGATAACTCACAATATCCTCGGGTTTGGGTAGATTATCCCAGTCGGTGCAGGACATATAGGTTTTGAGTTGCGTTGCCGGTGCCGGTTGTCGCTTTCCGGTTTTGTTGCGAGCCGTTCGGTTTATGTGTTCCGGCATAGTCCCTGTGTTGATGGTGTTGCGTTTGATGTTATGAGTAGTGGATGCATCAGCCGTCACTGTTGTTGCGGGTTCGGAGAAACCGTCTTTACCGCCATCAGCCTGGCGCTGAACGACATAACAACCGATTTGGGGACAAAATTGACACATTCCATGTTCCTCTTTGTCTTTTGTGATTCCATCGTTCACTTCAACAGCCCAGTAGCCTTTTGGACACAACGTTGAAGGTGGACGGGAATCTGTCTCGCACAGATATTGATTCAAAAATAAAATAAAAGTAGTGTACAAAAAGAGGACTGTGTACATTTTTTGTTGGTTATGTTTGACTGGGAGAAATGACTTCAGGAACCTCAATGACAGACCGAATAGGGATACTGGTTGCTGATTGGCCGAAGAACGAACCAATGATCAACAGGAGACTAACAATCCATCGGAGAGACGGTGTGGTGCCCTGGATGTTGGAAATAAAAGACATTTGGAGGACCTGAACAGCTGCTGGTGAGAACACACTACTGAAATATTGTACTCTCTTGAAAACGTTTATGGGCTGAGGCATTTCGGCCATAGGTGAAAGTGCCTACAGTGTCAGGAATTTGCTGGAAATCTTGAACGTGCGAGTTCATATAACGAGGGCTAAAAAACTACATATATCACATCCCATGGGTCAAGCACTGCTGATATAGTGACTGCATTTTTGTAAGTAGTATTGATGCCATTGAAATTCTACAGCTAAAAGTAATTCCCAATCACACGACAAGGCAAAAGCTCAATTTTTCGCCAGAAAAAAGCGGTTGTCCTTGCGACTTGTGCTGCAAAACTCTGGTGATCGAACGCGGAGGATTTATCTGAGAACCAGGAATTTGATGACCTAGGCGATTACTGATGGTTAATCGACCCCAATCATAGAAGGAATATTAGGCATTCGAAAAAGGAAAGAGAAGTGGTAAGATGGTATGTTCACCTGGCAAGTGATAACAAAATACTTCATTCGGTTTAGCCGGGGCTCTGGTTCGTAGTGTTGGAATAGTAACTACAAGGAATGAAAGCAGTTAACACATTTTCAGGGTTTTTTCCACCATAAATGTAACTTCAAGGGTTGTTTGTCTCTTGACTGATGGAACACGTACCCAGAGACCCTTTTAGTTACATAGAATGCTGCGTATCTACGTCCGTTATGCGCCTTTTGCCGCTAAACCACGCGGGTGACAGGTAAAATACGTGGCAACGATACTGTAGCATCTAGTCGCGCATAAACGCCACTCACCGTGAACATCTGGACAAACGTGAGTGGATTCGGTCAATGTTTCAAACGTAGCTCCATTCCCTGTATCCCAGTGGTCTGAGTATGACCACGAGAACGCTTCACATTTACCAAGGCAAGTGACGTGATTAGCCTGCGGCATTTTCTACCGAATCACGCCCACATTTAGCGAAATACACTACTCATTTGCAAACAAAATTGGTTTTGCGAGAGACTCACCTGGAGCCCAGCTGAATTTCCCGTTTGTGATGTTTTCAGGCCTATCAGGCCCATTGAGGTCACTCCAGAATCGACCAGATTACGACGGCAGGAGGCGCCAAGCCCAAAGGTCACGTGGGCATCGGCGAATGCGTATACAGAATAACACAGCAACCAATGTAGCCGCCCAGCCGAACAACCAATCGCGATCAAAGGTCATCCCCGGCTAGCAGCACGTATGTTAACACACACGTAACACTACTCAACGCACAACCACTAACCCACCGCTACGCACCACTACGCTTCTCAATAACACACTGATGCTGTCACCTCGATTGGTGACGAAATGTTTGCAATCAAATTGCTCAGCTCAGCGAACAAGCCAATAACGAACTGTCAGGCCTATCATCAAGCAGTTCGTGTCGATCCCGTTTATCAGTTGCCAGTAACGCCCCCAATACGAAATTAGGGCTAGATCCCACCGAAATACCGTTACTTGGTATTCCTTGACTCCCATTAGGTGGATATCGCAGCAGTCTCACCATATATGCCAGGATTATTCCCGTAGTACTTGGTCTGGTAAAGCGGATGGGGATCAAACTTAGTTTCAAACGTTTTGAAACGCAAAATTCGAAGAAATTCCTGAATAACAACTAATTCTATAAGTTAGCTCTAATAAGCGACTGAAAAAATATCGATTGGTGAAGCTCATATGCTAGAAAAACTGACTTTTAGGGTTATGAAAATATAGGGAGTGCAGCACTTTCAGTTGTAGAATATCATAAAACGAGAGATTCGGTTGAGTCTCTCGTGAAAACCAAATTGATTTGCAAATGAGTGTATTTCTCGAAAAAACCAAAAACAACTTTCAACGGATACTGATTCTGTATAGTTGTCAAATGTGACATGGTTGCTTGTTTTTCCGATTGAAATGGAACTCAGCTCATTGGGTGGTACGCCCACTTGTCGTGAAGAAGTTCTTGTGTCAATAAACTCACAGACTGTTGATCAAACTTTCTGAACCGTCTCAGCCGATTCCACACATTACTCCACAAATAGCCAACTTCTCTAGTGCGTGCATCAAAATGATGTGGAGACTGAGAGGAAAGTAAACCAAAACCGTTTTTTAGAGAATCGGTGACATAGGGGGCCTACGATTGACCAATCGCATTCCGAGTGGTCATGCCCGAACCTGCCCACAAAATGGCTGCCAAAAGGCCTTGTGGTTTGTAGAGAATGGCTTTTCACAAGTACTACTCGCTTTTGCGTACATGCGGAGGCAAACGCAACTGCGGGAGATCGACGGGCCTCTCTGACTGGGCTAGAGAGTTTAATCGGTCAGCGATTCAGACAGCTCAAATGAATTCGCTGTATCAGTGGACACTGCTTATAGCTCACGATTGCCCGGCTTGTGGTAAATATTCCACCGTTTACGGTCACCGTATCTATTCCTGTCAACTGTCTGTAGAAGTAGCGATGATGACAGTATAACAAAAGAATTCGGAAGGGGGGCGACCTGAATACATTTTAACTTTTTCCCACCCAGTTTCAGCCCAAGCTTATGACACTGACTTAGACGTTTGCGTGAAAAAAGTCAATAAGTTTAGGGCAAAAACCTTGACTTATTTTCTTTTCTGTGCCAGTAATTGGAGTAGTTTGGTTGGTCAGTCTAGACCGGGATAATTCTAAGTGAATCAAATAAAATCCACTTCAGCCCAGTTAGCCAATCCGTTTTTTGTTCAGTGTCTGAATTTTTCTGATAGAATGGGATTGTTCCGACCCAATCGGTCAGCCGTTACGAGCAAAGGAACCACACAGTCTCGGGACTATGAACCAAGAAACCTGACGACAACCAACGGACTAATTGGATCAAAGTAAGACAATCATTGAAACAGAAGGTCACCGAATCAACCAATCAAGGGAACAAAGTCACACCAAAAAGCAAGAAGAAAACGGCCGAATCACAACAGAACAACCTTCACAGGAGACCAACTGAATGTGCCCAACGGACCAAGCAGACACAGGAGATTGAGACCCCGTCAGATTCACAGGAGACCAACCAAACTATGCAAAGACCGTTTCCAGAACTACCAGATACTGTTTAGAAGCTATATAATCACAGGCAGAAGAGAAGGAATTCACCCACTCAACCCTGCACTGACGATGTCACCTCGATCGGTGATGAAACGTTTGTAATCCACCTGCCAAGCTCGGCGAATAGACCAACAACCATACTTTAGTACTATCAGAGTAGCCTTTTAACATAACGGTTCACAACTTATTGTGTAAAACGTCTTGTGAATGTGGGACTGCAAATTTCGCCCCTTATAACGGTTGTCTCTAACAACTTTATAGCGGCCCATAAGAATTTTCCCGAATACTGTGAAAGGTAAAGTTGAAAGGGTTGTGTTCAGTCACCGGGAAATATTACATTTTTGTTTAGGCTTATAGACCCCAAAAGGTGAACTTGAATCTACCAGTATAAATCGACCAATTAACTTTTCTTTTGTCAGCTAGCACTGGTAGACGTATTGCTATTGGCCAGTTTGGTTTGGCTGATCGCACGTGAGCTAAAGTTCGTAAAAGTTTCAGAAAGATACTAGTTGCTTATCCAAAGGACGCGTTTGGCCACAAATTTAGCTCTCCCGGTGCAACTCTCTATATATTGCAGTTCAACACTCCCAGAAACCCCAAAGCGAATTGTAACGTTCTGCGTTTCTCTCACTAAGAAGTTAGAACAGGGCCGTTATCAATCTTGAATGGTTTTGTTACACATTAATCGAGTTTGGTCCGTCGGTCGACCCTTATCTGATCGTGTACAGCATGCTAGTTTGTGATAACGGCTGAATGTCTTTCCGAATGCTATGTACGTTGCCTCCTATTGGATGAATACATTCCCGAAGTAACGTGTACGGGGAGAACAAATGTCTGAGACGAGATCTTCAACCAATCGTTGATCGAGTGTTGAGTTGTAAGCAGGCAAACGGAAAACACCAGTTCTACTGAATCAACCTAGTGAGGAAGCTTACTTGCGTCCCTTATGATTGACCAAAAATGTTGTGTTTAAAGGCATCAGAAAAAATGGCGAATGAGTGAAGCTCGAGTATCCGCACGCTTAGCTAATTGTGAATTTCAAGTTACTCGGTGGTTACTTTGTAAATTGTACTATATCATTTTTCAACGGCAGTGTGAAACAAAAACACCGTTTGGAACAATCCTCAACCGCACCACCAGAAATTAGTGAAAATCAGGCCACAGTTTAGTACCTTGGGTTTCAGGAGGTCTTGACAATGAAACCAAGACAAGTACAAAACATGGGCAGTCTTTCGGAATTGCGACAAATGGTGACCATACTGTGAACACCATGCAAGAATCCGAAAAGGCTTATGCAACAGTGGTAATCAGATTTCTAACAAATTTCGTCACATGTATCAAAAGTAAGCACGTGTACCGTGCGGACAAGTGACGTCGGCGACCTGACCGCGTTGGATTTTAGAGCGCAAACGCTGGGGATGAACACCAAGTGGTCCAGTTCTACCACGTTCGCTCGGCAGCTTTCAATCGTCCCCATACGCAGGATGGTTGCCTCAGGAGTGGTGACGATCAAGTTCTTCGTGAGGAATGCTCAACTGACTATTCGCCAGTTTTCGGTTGATACTTCAACTTTTAAGGGAAGCCACTCTCTACTAAAAACCCTACACAGCTGTCTCACATCTATTGGGAATCATCGGCAATGTGCGCTACAAAGGGCTTCCAACCTCCCACCAACCAGTTAGAAAAATTTGCCGTTTGGCCACAGTCTGCTGATCAGCAATGTGATTAACTAGCATTTGCTAGCTGTCATATTACTACTGAATTCTGATAAGTACGGTAACGACAAACAAAATATCATGAAATTTTTTAACGTAAAAATTCATGTAGCTCATTGCTGACATCCTACTTGTCAAGATCACAGTTTTTGCCTTGGAAACGTGTTGTAATTTTATTCAAGAACGAACGTCCGTGAAACTCGGTAGTTAGTATCTTGTATACTGGAGCACTCTTCAAGTAATTGTACCAGTGAGGCCGGTTCTCATTTGTCTTTGTTTAAACAAAGTTGAATGCTTAGCAGATCTACTCTGATATCAAACCGCGAGTATAAACTAGCGTTACAGCATTCTCCACTCAATAACCGTTTTGTGCCTGAATAGGTGGAAATTTTTTGTGGACCATAGTTCACAGCTGCGGAACGTCTTTTCCTCAATATGCCATCCGAATTCTCAACTTCTCAAAAAAGTACTGACGACATTGCAATAAAGTACAAGTTCCAGGGTAAAGGGGAATTCCAGTTTACTTTAGCTATCAAAGCATTCTTTGTCGGTATGATGGCGTCAGTGACTGCTGTGTTGCGATTAAACCAAAGAATGACCAAGGGAATGGAATTTCCCCCCAAAAAAACTAATCAAACGAGGCCCTGTAATTTGGCACCGGGTACTTTACTGGTTTTTGTCAGGCGGGTTTTAAAATGCGAAACTGGTGACCAAATTGAATTGCTGAAAAAAACACCAGGGAATCATTCGGTGCTATGGGAAAGGATTCATTACTTTGGACGGACCAAACTTTATCGAACCCGACCCCGTAATCAATACAGCTTCTCCGTTGCGGGAGTGGAGGAATCACATGAAGCTCTCCCCCCGCCAAGTCACTCGTTGTAATGTTTATGTCGTGTGACTTTTAAAAACAAATGTACGTTACAACAAAGCAAATTGATTTACGTCCCGGGGTGCCTGCATGTTTTCTTACCTAGTGGTTTTGATGAGGTGACGCTAGAATGTCATGTGGCTATCAGCATTTCCCTTCGAGTTTTCTCAGTTTACGATCTCCCGAAGATACCGAGGAATGTTCGCATGGTTAAATAGATGGCAACTTCAATAAATTTGCGCTAACAGCCCTCCAAGGTAGCCGTAACTCGGAACAAAACCGTTTCATTAGCATGCAGAAGACCCTCAGGTTAATGGCCCTCCCAAGTTGGATTAGTTAAAATGTGCTGGAATATCTCTAATATGCGTCGAAACTTGGTTTATTCCCCATCCGTAAAGCGAAAAATAGCTTACTATTGACTCATAAATACTGGTGGAGCGCACCTGACCAGTGTTCTGGAGACTTCGAATCAATCACATATTTTTGGAGGAACTCTGAAGCATGCAAACTCGAATGGAGCAGACGAAAGATTGAAGCCATCCAACGGGTGGCAGCTTGCGCCTCTCCCTCTGGAATTCCTCACGCGCAAGCGGTCAGTGAGATTACCCAGCCATTCCATTCCAGCGTTCATTGGCGCCAATAGTGATTGATTATTGATCAGGTGACTGTTGATCTGTTCGCCGAGCTTGTCAATTGGCTTGCAAACGTTTCGTCACCATACGAGGAGACATCATCATCAGTGTGCAGTTGGTGACCAAACGTTTGGAAATCGATTGGCAAGCTCGGCGAACTGATCAACAGGCACCTGATCAAAAGCCAATAGTGATTGTCTAACGCAGATGCGAACACTGGTTTTCTCAGTAAACCTGTGGTGTTTATTAGTGAAATCCATCGACTTTGCAGTAATTTAAACTTGAACATGGCTGCACACAAGCGTGAGTGTTCGACCAAGCTAATTTACCGATAAGTTCAGCCGAAATAAAAAAACACCGTATTTGATTAAAACCCAAAATACATAGAGTTTATGACCAAAAGATTTTGTAGTAAAGAAAAGATCAATTGTCATCTTTTGTTCGGTGCGTTTGTGGCCATAAAGGGATGTCTCAGTGGTTTGAGTGCGAATTTACTCATCGGAACGTCCGTGGTCCAAACTTGACCTCTGCCTCTCGACTTTTCTTGTCTGGTCTTGGCCATTCTGAAAGTACCTCAGCCCTCGTGCTTCCTTCGGGTGGCATGGTAACTAATCGCGGAACGATTTACTTATTTTTTGGGGCTTGTGAGCATAAGGTATATTGCTTGCACTTTGAGGGTGGAGCTCCACAAGTCATGAATCAACTCGAAATGTGTGGTCGCCACTAAAAGCTTTGTGGTCGCAAATACAACGGTTTGAAGCTTTGGTGAATGTGTGTCCACCGTGACTACCGTCTCAGATGTTTGTTCGCAGATAAGCTTTATTCTCGAATAAAGATGTCTCCACCCTCCGAATTCATGTACTTGTAAATATAGCATGTATCTAAGCAGTATGAAAAGCACTCATTCACCTACACCCCACGGAGGCCAGCTCAGATGATTGGATAAAGTTTCAAAGAGGGGACCAAATGTTTGAACGGTTAAGGGGGGATCTGTTTTAGTGGGCTTTCTGAGACTCTGAAAGTTTCATTCGGTTTTCCCAGAGTGGTGCGAAATTCAACCCAGAGCAGAATGGGAACGTCAAATTTGAAGCAGGTCTACATGCAAGTAACTGCGTGCGTTAAAATTCTGAGCTCACCTTGTCATCCAATGGAGTCGGTAAGAAAAACATCTGTTTAACTATATAGGCATACCTATATAAGAAAAGCCTGGCAATATACATTTCATTCGGAATGCCCACTTTACTATTGCTAAGCAATAACTGTAGTAACGGTATTTTCTTCAGCTTAGTTCTCAGTCTCCCAAGCTAGCATTCACGTCAAAACAACCACCAAAGGTGCACAAAGTTTATTAGTGCCCAAAATGAAGTCGGGAACAGTTGTACAGCGCTTCGTACATATAGCGTAGGCGGTTATAACTTTCTGGAATTTCTGATGCGTTCTGGATGCGCCATTGGCAACCGGCATTTGGCCAATACTGGGTCATGATTGGCTTTCAGGTCCAGATTCTCGACCAATCATATCTCCTCTTGATGCCGGACCGGTAAGCGTCCCGAATTCTTGGCCAGTCTCGTGCGAGCTAGGATTATTGGCCGTAGCAGCGCCTGAAGACGTGCAGTATAGCGGGATCCGTGTGGATTCCTGCCTAACGATAACCGAGGAATTTTCAAATGTTGTCTATTCCCGTTTATCGAACCGGAGATAGCTCAGTGGTTAAGGCGTGAACTTACTGGCAGGAAGGTCCACGGTCCGAACCCAACGCCGGCATTTCGACTGCTTCAGTCTAGACTTGGGCGACCTAACAGTATATTATCCTTCGTACTTTCTTGGGGTGACATGATATCTATGCAGTGAAAGGGCGTTACATCTGAACAGCTGTCAGCATTAATTGCTGTTTTCTATCTCCAACTTCCATTTTAACTTTGTGAAATTCTAAATTATAGTCATATCATTGTGATATGGTGTGGTTTTGTTGAATTGACCTCTATCACTAACCATTATTACTAAATTAGGAAACTATTCACATAACTCGCAACTCATGCCTCCTGTCAGTCACAATTTAACCCAAACCAGGATGGAAACGTCAAATTTAAAGTAGGCCTACAAGAAAGTAATTGAGCGCATTAAACTTCCGAGCCCACCTAGGAGTCCAACGGAGTCGGTGAGAAAAACGAACGTCATATCATAGTTTTGCCCGTACAAGGAAAGCCTGGCAAGATCTGCTCTATTTAAAATACCCAATTTAGTATTGCAAAACAGTCATCGAGGGCTTTTCACGTATTGGGTATTGATTTTTCTTGGGCTAGACATTGCTCAATGACTAAGGTGCAGACTTACTGATCAGAAGGTCGGTGGTTCGAACCCAACGCCGGCATCTCGACTGTTCCAGTCTTGGCTTGGGCGCCCTGGCAGTATACCATCTCTCTTACATCCCTGGAAGCGTGTTACAACCGAAAAATTTCGGGTACAAAATAGTTTCTTGTTTGAAGGCGAACTGCCCTCCGAAAGTCACGCATTATTCTTGGGTGTTCCTTATCGTAGAATGTGATAAACCGCAAAACTAAAACGACATTTGTAATGCACTACTCATAAAATTGCTGAAAAATCTTAGACAGCCCATGACCGGTTTCGCCCTTCTTGAGGCTCATCAGGTAGGCACAGTCCCCGGGCTTCCGTCCACCATTGCCCAAAATTCAAAATGATTTGGTTTTAAGGCGAGATTCAACTAAATCCATGCTGATTATCCACGTTGTCCTCTATGGCTGGATGTGCAGCACAAAGCCACCTCATTTCTCATTTGGTACTATATTCGAGATAACACAGTAGCGTTTCTTGAAGAAACACTATCCTTAAGGTTGTTTGAAATTCTCTGACAGAACACGACCTGCTTTGTCCTTCTGCAGGCCCACCGGCTGAGTCCATTCCTTCAGCTTCTGTCAACCTTGTGCCCTACTTGTACGCAATCTTCTAAATATTCACTTGCACATCAATTTGGTTTTACCGAGAAAGGCAACTGAATTCAATTCGTATTTCTTGTCTACTTCTCTTTGGCCCGAAACCTTATGGGAACTGTACCACCCAGAATCCCAGTACTATAACAAACTTGGTAATGTTTTGACGTGCAAAAGTTTCTCAGAACCATTGTTCGGTCATTGCTAAAGCTGAACTTACCAGTAGTGGCTGATCAGATGGCAGTTGATCTGTTCGCCGAGGTTGGCAATTGGCCTGGAAACGTTTCGTCCCCGGTCGAGGAGACATCGACAGTGCGCAGTTGAATGGGTGCTTCCTCCGTGCCTAGCTGAGTTTATGTAGTTTTTGAAGAG
>NW_008751691.1:737898-748650 GCF_000715545.1 Opisthorchis viverrini | reverse complement strand
TATTGGCTTGTAAACGTTTTGTCCCCACAGTGCGCAGTTAAATAGGTGCTTCCTCCGTACCTAGCTGCGTTTATGTAGTTTTTGAGTAGCATCTAACATCCTGTCATGTGATTGGATAGATGCATTATTTTAGGACCGACCGTGGTTTTTTGTTGCGTTGTGATCTGTATGCCTCTTATTCCATTGGTTTGTTGGATGGCTGCTTTGGGTTGCTTCGGGTCTTTTTGTAGTTGATCCGCTCCCGGTTTGTGTTTCGTTGTGGGCTCCCTTCTTTGAATCTGGTTGTGACAGCGGCTTATGTTTTTAGCAGTTTCCTTACTTCAACCTGATTGATTGTTTCTACCAGGATACATGAACACTAACCTGCAACCAAGAGGCACAACCAATTTTCACTCGTCTGCGCACACGAATATCAAGATGGACACAAATTCAACTGGAGCACCGTTCACATATTGGCTCAAGCGAGAACAAAGAAAGAACGTGAACTCATAGAAGCATGGCACTCCGCTGAAAAAGACATCAATAAACACACCAAAATTGATCCAATCTATCGGCCGCTGCAAACTAAAGAATTACGGAACTACAGAACGCAGAGGCGGACAAAGTGAGAAGACACAAACAATCAGCCTGAAGCAAGGAAACTACCAAAAATAGAAGCCGCTGTCACAACCAATCAGATCCAAGGAAGGGAGACCACAACGAAACACAAACCGGGAGCAGACCAACTGCAAACAGACCCGAAGTATTGCAAATCCGTCATCCAACAAACCGATGGAATAAGAGGCATACAGACCACAACGCAGCAAAGAATCACGACCGGTCCTACAATAATGCAACAGAAGGTAGATACCATCTAGCCGATCACATGACGGGGCATCAGATACTCTTCAAAAACTACATAAACTCAGCTAGGCACGGAGGAGGCACCCAATCAACTGCGCACTAACGATGTCTCCTAGACCGGGGACGAAATTTTTCCAGGCCAATTGCCAAGCTCGGCGAACAGATCAACTGCCATCTGATCAACCACCAGTAAACACATCCGAGCTACCTGTATTTTGACAAATTGAACTTATCAGTGAATCATTCCGACAGTAAAATTGAATTTTTTTATAAAGTATAGGAAGCAAAACAAAGGCCTCTGGTCATTTGGACGGGACATTGGGGGGATCCATTCAACGGCATTCTTGGTTAGATTTGGCAAAACATCTGAATGAAACTCAATCAATCTTGGATTTGTTTACATAGAATTTCAGGAACAATATCCCACCAATATTTATTGGACTGGGCAACATGCGATAGAATTTAACTTGTTTTGTTTCACAATACCAACTTTGTGACCACATGCTGTTGGTGTTGTCCTCAAACTGTTTTTTCTTGGTCAAACAAAGCCAGAACATGTGCGAAGACAGAGTAATGGATCTACGCAACGCCGGTAGGTTTGACTACAATTCTATCCGGAATCAAGGGCTTGCACCTTTTCGAATTGTTTACACCGTATGAGGCTTGTGTTCTATACCGCTTTGCCAGAGATTGCTACGGTGTGAAAGACGATAGAAACTAACAGAACACAAATTATGGGTAAGCTGGACCGTTGGCAAGTTGTTTTTCATGTGAATTCACGTGACCTGTATGGCGGCATCGTTCTATTTTATCCAGCGTAGTGTGGAACATCATCAAACGATACACTACTGTGGTTAAAGTTACCACACGGTTCTAGTGAAGCATTCAATAAATCCTGAAAAGAAACCAATCAGCATTTGAATCAGAAGATTGCAGGAGCAGTGTTTCCCACCACGGCTTCACATTCCACATACAGGCTGATGCTCATTCCAACTAATATATTTGCCAAAACTTCCACCGGTTCAACAGTTTTCAGTGCTTCTTGACAATATGAAGGGGTTTAGGAACTTCGATTGAGAGTCTCTCCTTTAATTGAAGTGAATCCATGCCGAACAGCGGTCGAGTAAATCACATCGTGGTCCAATGGCCTAGTGTCAAACCACTAGCCGAAGGCTTGCGGGTTCTAGTCGCCTTGGTGATTCGTGGGATGGACACGGTTGACGATTCTCAAAACGGATGGGACCACCGGTTTTCAGCACAAATTAGGTTCATTTGAGACCTCGTCCTGTAAGTGGAACAAATGCATGCTGAAAAGCCGGAAAGTATTGTAAAACTGTTTCCTTCTTATTGAGAAACATCCACAGTGCGCATTTTACAGAAATTCAGGGTTCAAAACTCTCTGTCGCGGAATCGTCCCAATTATGTGACGGGATGAAGAGACTGGGGTGCTGAATGATGGATATCGATGGGGCAATTGTCTAACGAAAGTGTGAAGGGACAAGCGTTTGAGGAAGCCAAAAGACTACGAACTGCAAGGGGAGTACCCTCATGACAAGTTGCCGCACAAGGACCACGTGACTAACCAACTAATGAGCGGGTTTGTTGTTTGGGCAGGATTGCATTGAGCACTGTTTATTGAATTAGTTTGATCAATGAATTGTGGTGCGAATGAACAGAAGTAATTTAATGAAACCAATTCTCAGCCGATGCACAAAGCACGGAGCGCTGTATATGCCACATATATTCAGTCTTTTTGACCCCTTAGTGAGAGTCAAAACTACTGAAATTACTCGTGATGTGTTTCAAGGCCACCACAATCAGAGTGAAGCTCAAATGTAGGTTGATAGTTTCAACCGTAAAAAGCAGTGTCTGGGTCAGACCCGCGATGTATCACGCATATCAGAGTTGCTTTTTAGTCTATGATCCAGGTTTATACCTCTGCGTAAACACAGAAAGAGGCTGAATACAGAGTCTATCTTTGATGCATTCCCAGAATCGAGCTATCATTCGAATTCTATCCAATTGGAAAAAGTTACCAGAGTACCTCTTACCAAATTTATGCGAAATAATTTACCACAGAATAGGCACTAGTGCTTCAAGTTGAAAACGTACGGCTTATCTTAAAATTCGTCAATTTAAAACAGATACACTTTTAAATGTAACATCATGACAAGAAAATGTTGTAAGACTCAAAGTTTTGTTGGTAAGGAATACCAAAAGTAAACTGACTGGAGTTGAAGCATAAGCACTCAGAAAATTCCTCATTGTTGAGAAGACATGTTGCAGTTGCTTATTAGGGGGATTTTGAATCGTGTGTTGGATTCCTTTTTTGTATGGCTAGTGTGTTCAACAAAGGATGTCTGACAAATCCAAGACCCGCTCAACCTCCATAAAAATGTGTGGGGGGATCTTCGAAGGTTTCAATGGAAGAGAGGCTTTGGGGAAAGTTTATTCTGACTCTTGAATTGGTTCTGTAAGTACTGCAGAAGGGACCTCGGGGATATTTTGACATCGAACACCAGTGAGCTACTGTGCTACGCGGAACCCCGTTGCTCACAATAAAAACGTGTTTAACTTTGCCTACTCATGAGTAGTTCCAAAATGGCATTTCACTGTCCGTCCCTTTGGGCTTACCTAGGTTTTGGAAAAAATAAACATCGTAATTAGCGATGATGTCAGAAAACTTAGGTGAGATATCAATCCTTAAAGTTTTCCCGATGTTCCCTTGTTTCGCGACCTTGTACGTTGTCTTTTAATGCCATTTGGGGGACATCGTGCTGAGAAAATAATGGGAAAACTATTGGAAAATTCGCCCTCTAGTTACAACAAATGGGAGACCTTCCCACAACGACTCCATTTAAACGTATTTTTGGCCGGTATAGTAAAATGAACAGCATTCTGAATGTGGGGTTGCCAGCTGTGGAAAACGGAGAAGTTGGTTACAAGACCTCATTGACCACATAATCGTAGATCATTTGCGAAACTCAACATCTTTAGGATTCTTCCTCAACCTTCTTAGACAAACTTAACAACAAGCATTTTAAAAGGCTGAATAATTTCCTAAATGATCTTCCATCAGATGAACTGAAAGCGGTTTAAACTATTTTAACTGCATACTACTCACACGATTAACAGTAGTGCACGCTGATACACCATCATTCGGCAGGCTCGGATCGCTTGCCTTTGGGTAACTGGACCAGGTGTGATTGTTTTCTGCCAGATATAAAGTTCAATTTCCTGCTCCCGACGACTTCAAATGAATCGGTAACTCAGAACACATATCTGAAGGAATATCATGTCAACAAAAGAGTGTCCTCTGGACAGTTCTCCGCTCAGAATGCGGTGAGCGAAACGTTGTCAATTTTCCACACCATTTGTAACATAAGAGGCTTGAAAGACTACAGCGCATATGCTTTTTATCTCTCCGTATAATTCGGTGAATCGTCTTGGCTAGTGACGAATTCAGCCTGTTTGACAATGCAGCGAACAGCTGCAGAAGAGTGATTGGTTACCTTTACTACGTCAGTACGAACGGCTGCAGAAGAGTGATTGGTTACCTTTACTAGATTTTTCTAGTTCAATGATAAGGTAGCGTTCTTAAGTATGTAACTCAGCATAAACTGAAGTCATGGATTCACCTGTGATTTTACACCGCGGAATTTCAAATTTCCTACATGTCGTGAAACGACTTTTTGCACTCAGTGATTAAGAAAAAACGAGTGGAGAATGTGAGCGAATTCTATACTCACATTTCCCGTCAGCTGTTTAATTCACACATAGGAGGTTTCTTGAAGTCCGCAGATTCACTGCTACGTGTACGGGGACCTATTTGTTCCAGCTGTTCAAATTGTATTTAACTAAGTAAACACATTCATTGATTAGCTGTCCGGACAATAAATAAGGCTTAGTTTACTAAAGTTGTCGCGCGTACATTAGTTTGGTGGACTTTTTTTGGCGGGCGGGGGTGGCTCCTGGGACAAAACAAACAGACAAAGTAAGAGGACAAAAATTACCCTCCCACTTAATATGATATACTTTTTTCGAATAATAAGAGACATTTTTGGGGGTTATTTGGCTTTTGCTAGGTAATCGATGATGGCTGTGGACTCGGTAACCAGCGCCAATCGTCATTTGTAGTAAATGTTTCGGTTTTCCCACATCAATCAGTAGGAAGCTTGACGCGCGTGAGTTCGTGTCTGTACAGGTAGTCATACTTCTACTCCGAAATAATTCACGAGTTAACAGTTCACAATGTGGCCAGAGAGGCATTCATGAACAGTGCCTGACAAAGGGTCCAGTGATGGATCCTATTTTATTCATGTTATCGTAGAAGCCAGCCTGTATCTTCCCACCATTTTAGTTGTAAGGAATTGGGAAAGTGCATATCCAGGACGAATGATACCTGAGCAAATTTCCTCGAGTACAGGGTACAGTATGAGACCACATCATGTGCCGGTTTTCGTAAACGATGACATCAGTTCAGATTGGTTTTTGGGCGTGGAAGGTGATGAATACCTTGTAAACAAATCCGGGTGAATGTGGAGATGATATCCAGTGCAGAAAAGTGAATACAACGAGAGTAAACCAGACATAGGTATCGTGAGTAACAGTATTGTTTGGAATAATTAACTCAGGTTAGCTTAGAAACAGGGACTTGTGTAACACCGTGAGTTAGCGTTATTCCATCTAGTTTAGTTCACAGTAATTCAGAAAAACACGTAAGTAATGACACGGTTGCATTGTGTACACGCTGCCAACTGGTCCGCTTTCGTGGCAGGTGAGCAAACAACTGAGTCACATATCCAGTCACTCGAGAAAATCGATCGGACACGCATCCAATCAGCCACTCAAGTCACACAAGATCGATGGTGGAACGACCAACGGACACGCACACGCGCAGACTCTCTGACACACCGGAGCAGCTACTACACCAATCATCCACAAATGCGAATGGATCGATATCGGATATCAGCCATTAAGGAAATCCTTCAACAGTCAAGCAGCTATGCTACACGTGACCACGTTATAGGGATTCTGTGACTGAAGGATGGATGTTTATCATTCATTTCGATTGCGACTTAATCTTTCTACCCATCAACTGTTTGTGGTCGCATCCTAGCCGACAGTTTCAGGTTCGATGCTCTATGGCGATTTGTGAAATACGCATTGCTTGTGATTCCGAACAACAATGAAACGGATGAGCAGTGAAATACACTCATTTCCAAACTAATTTGGTTATGCGATAGACTCACCTGTAACCCAGCTGAATCTCTCGTTTGTGATGTTCTCAGGCAACTGAATGTGCTGCACCAGGCCGCCTCATTTTTCAGTCGCTACGCTATTCGAGATATCGCGATACGTGTATATCTTTGTAATGTACTACTCATAAGATCGCTGAAAATTCGTCGACAGCCCACCACCGGTTTTCCCCTTCTTGTGACTCACCAACTAGGCACTCTCTCCGAGTTTCTGTCAACCTTATGTTCTATTTGAAACCCAATTGCACGAAATTAGTGAAATACACTCATTTGCAAACTAATTTGGTTTTTCGAGTTGGAACGGTGCTTCTCGACTTCTCAGCGTAGACCGATTTAACTTGCAGGAGATTATAGGGTTTCATACTGTCGTCTACAAGTGGCTCACAGAAAGAATAAATTCACATGATAGAAACTTCAATCTGAGATTTTGTCAATGAATGAGTCAGTCAGCACGTGACCATTTGATTTGGATCCCGTGACTGAGGATAGCTATATGCTATCTACTGGAGGGTTAAATACACTAGTGATCAGCCGCTTGTGGCCAAATGGTTAACTGTTGAGACCACCAGGTGGGAGTTTGCGGGTTCGAAACTCTTCAGTTCTGTGAAATGTCCACCATTGATGAATTCCAATAAGAGTGAAATGGCTGTATTCTGTGGCTCTCACACTGACGGATGTCTTTCGCGCACATCTTTCAAGTAGTTACGAAACAATGGTCGCTAACCGACTGTTACCAACCTTCGATGGATCTCCCGATTGAATGATAAGGCCGCATAGACCCGTTTGACACAATTGCTGGAGACATAACAGAACCTGTTTTGACTGATGTGTTTCTGTGCTGCAGGATGACTTTTACCAACTTTTACAAAGCTGTGTTTAATTGGACGAAGTGGTCTAGTGTCTCCTCTTCAGGCCACAGGACGTTGAAAATTCCTGTGGAAACTGGCGAACGCACCCACAATTCTTCTTCAGTCACTGAATGATTGACATTTGGAGGCAAGTTGTGGTCTTCTTTGTGATATGCTGTTGCCTAGCAGAGCTACCTTTAATTGGATCAATGACAAATCTGCTGATATTACCCATGAATTCGGGCCAGTGCGCGATAATTAGAGTTCGAATTAAGGACGACCTTATTTCGAAGCTCAGAAATGGTTCGATCGTAAACAAACTGTCCAGATGATTTCAGTTCTAAATCACGACCAGAAGTTCCAATTATTTGACAAGAAAAAGCCTACTGGAAGAGTGTAGGAACCAGGACTTTTAGCACAACCTGGTTTTTATCACGGATGGATCGATGGAAGACCCACAGATTTCGAATCCTAACTAATTGGAAAAAATTTCAAGTGTTGATCCATCAGTTCTTACCGTTTTCTCATACTTTTCTGACAAGTATGTAAATCTTTTCAAGTCTCTTGGTAAATGATCGTATTGTGAGGAGACTGGGTAATTTTCGGTAGTTTTGGTTTGTAAGTGAAGCTAATCTATGCTAAAAAGCCGAGAACTAACTTGCAGCAGTTTCAACCTTATTGGGAATTAGCTCACGAAACTCAGGTCGTTTTGAACCCATGGCGAACCCGGGAAGCGACCGGAAACCGTTCAGCCACGAGTAGCTGAGCAGCGGTGTGATTAGTTTTCACTCAGACGGAACATCGGACGACTCAAGATTCAGTCAGAAAAACCACGTCGTGATCACACGTTCACGGGGTCCTAGAGTGAAGACTACTCAGATAGAAGTTTCGCACATGTGACATTACTCTTCCTTCGAGCCACGTGATGCGTAGTGGTAACTGGTACTTGTTAGTATTAGGAGAACCAACTCCCAACGTAACGGGACTACATAACGGCCAATGAACTGACCGTTTTCATCGAAACAGATTTCATTGGTTGCTCTTCACTCGCCCATGACAGATGAGTTGTAGTCTTAGCGTCACTTTTTTAACCCGCTTGTACGCGACAGTGATCAATAGGTCATTGACTTTTTCTGGTTAGGCCAAGCGCACCAGGCCATCAGTCGACTATCCAGACCGTGGTTCAAGGGAAATAAGAAGGTATTAAGGAGACTGGGGCCCACAACAGTTAGGACTTCGACGTGGATGTTAACCGAACTATTTGACGCTTAGTGGTAGGTGGCACTTGTTAAAAGTTAGGCGCAGACTGAAAAGCATCCAAAGTTCTCCTTAGTGCAGAAAAAATGATCAGTCAACAAAAATTTATTTTCCCACAATAGAAGAAAGTAACGAACACATAATCCGGTGGAAGCTTAGTGAGGGACTAGACGTTTTTATAAAAAGAGACTTTTTTAAAAATTGACCATCTTGGTTTACCAACACCTTCGATCAAAATAGTTATTTGCACTTAACTTTGCCGTCCACGGATTTTATTGAGTACCGTGCTATACTAGAAAAAACTTGAATATGAAGTTGATGCTTTTTTGTTGCTAGTGCTTGAACTGTCCGATTGATCACAAGTTTGTCCATCCATCAGAATTCTCGTCGACCATTGGCGTTTGATACCGAAATAGTTCGGTTCACTTTTCCTGAATATATCCAGCTTTCCGTAGCCCATCAAAACAGGTAATGAACTGTCACCAGGCAGTTTATTCGCACGAACTTCACTCGCAGCTGTTCGTTGTTTATGACATGGAAATTAGGGACAATCTGTCACCCAGTGATTACCAATAAGACATGTGAATATTGTTCACAAAACATACACTTAAAATTGGAAAATTAAAATTGGAAAATATTAAACTTTCTGTAATCAGCCTGGTGTAACTGGGCAGAGTCACGTAACCGGAGGTTCTGCGGTCCATTGTGTGCCTGTGTTTGTTGCCATGACCTTCCTTCTAAGAAAACTTATGGCATGATGTGAAGAAGGCTTGTAGCGGTCACTCATCAGATCATGCATCACAAACAACGTAACAACTACTATCTCACTTGCACGCTCAACTGACAAAAGGTGTACCTAACTATTGTACTTATCATCATTTTGGTAAAACAGATGTTTGTTGGTGCTTGCCACCTTCTGATAACAGGTTTAACCAACGGACAGGCTTTGATAAGCTCACTAGCTCAACGTCCAAACTGTCCACAGTTTTATTCTGTGTAGGATCCTGTGCTAAGGCCGTGATCTCAAAGCGAGGAATTAGTTAATTAGCCTAAAAGCACGATCTAGATGTCCTATCTTACAGGTAACGTGTAGTCTAATTCACCAACGGACGGTCAGTAATAATTGCGGCGAAACCGAATTCTACGAACTTCACCTGCGTTTGTTTAGGAAATTAACAGTAAATCATGGGGAGAATTAAAGAAAGGCTTACGGCTAGATTGAACCTTGGGCAGTTAGCAACAAAGGATGGCACCCGAACGGCAGTGTGCTATCGGACAAATTAAACGGGAAAATTGTTGTTTACTTCAAAGTGGGACAAAGTTTCAACAACAAGCCCAGAAATAAATATAAACAAGTTGTCTATAGAAAAACGGTTGGGGTAGAGTCAACTCTGTATAAAATAGAACGGTTCCGTCATGAAACTTGAGCAGTCACCGGAAGGTTGATGAATTAGCCTGAGGAATAGGGAAATAAATAATTACGTCACGTAATTAACACTCTGCATGGGACAACTTTCATCCCACAGGTTACTCAGTGGTCCAGTTACTTGTCCGAATCGTGTAGTTCTGTGCCTGCGCAGAGGCCGATCCTCTAGCAGTGCACCGAGAGAATTTCACACTGGACGCAAGTGAGTGATTATGCCAGTGTAAAAGATTGTGGATCATAAGCTGTTTACAAAAGAAGCGTTTGTTTGAACGCGTCGCTTTTAAGCCAGGCCACTTCTTCAGGTACATGAAGTCGCTTAAGCCATTGAGAACGCAGGTCCCTGGATAACATATGAAGTCGCGCCATTGAGAACGCAGGTCCCTGGATAACATGTTGTGGTGGAAACTCCCAAACGTCGAAGCAACAGGATTAACTTACTACCTACAGTGAACTTCTTGTGGAAACGATAATGCACTAAGCACCGCGCACAAGCGAATACCAGTCGAAAGGATACGACTGATGACATTACGAAAACGTGTTTGCTGTGGGTAGAAAGAAAACTCAATGTTTCGATTTGGCTGACCGGAAAAATTCAGGTTAACTTGAAAATCTGCGAGTGGCCTAATTTATGATTACGGTAAGATATTTCAATCAAAGCAAGACGAGGTTTAGAACCCACGGACTCCCAGCTCCTAGATTTAACACTTTACCGCTTGGCTACGAGTGGCTGATCAGCAACGTGACAGGTCCGTCATTAGTCAAGATATAACAGCAATCCTCCATATCACGTCGTCACGCGTGCTGTCTGGCTCCTCAGGGGACGACTTCTCAGATGAATTTTATTCTTTCTCTGAGCTACTACCAACAGTGTACAAGTAGCTCGTAGGGAGAGTGAAATTACGTTGAATAACGGTTAGAGTTATATCCCGTAGAGTGTGAGTCATTCACACCGCTCGTGGGCAAACGGTTAGGTGTTCGAAATATCAAACAGGGGAACGCGGGTTAGAGACTCCCTGGAGTTTTGTGAGGTGCTTATGACAACAAATAATAATGAAACAGCTGTGCAGTTTCAGAGAGGTTTGGTAAACACTCGGTAGATTTATTGCTCGACAACGTCCCG
>NW_008751691.1:729265-735116 GCF_000715545.1 Opisthorchis viverrini | reverse complement strand
TGATGAATTAGCCTGAGGAATAGGGAAACAAATAATTACGTCACGTAATTAACACTCTGCATGGGACAACTTTCATCCCACAGGTTACTCAGTGGTCCAGTTACTTGTCCGAATCGTGTAGTTCTGTGCCTGCGCAGAGGCCGATCCTCTAGCAGTGCACCGAGAGAATTTCACACTGGACGCAAGTGAGTGATTATGCCAGTGTAAAAGATTGTGGATCATAAGCTGTTTACAAAAGAAGCGTTTGTTTGAACGCGTCGCTTTTAAGCCAGGCCACTTCTTCAGGTACATGAAGTCGCTTAAGCCATTGAGAACGCAGGTCCCTGGATAACATGTTGTGGTGGAAACTCCCAAACGTCGAAGCAACAGGATTAACTTACTACCAATGGTGAACTTCTTGTGGAAACGATAAATGCACTAAGCACCGCGCACAAGCGAATACCAGTCGAAAGGATACGACTGATGACATTACGAAAACGTATTTGCTGTGGGTAGAAAGAAAACTCAATGTTTCGATTTGGCTGACCGGAAAAATTCAGGTTAACTTGAAAATCTGCGAGTGGCCTAATTTATGATTACGGTAAGATATTTCAATCAAAGCAAGACGAGGTTTAGAACCCACGGACTCCCAGCTCCTAGATTTAACACTTTACCGCTTGGCTACGAGTGGCTGATCAGCAACGTGACAGGTCCGTCATTAGTCAAGATATAGCAGCAATCCTCCATATCACGTCGTCACGCGTGCTGTCTGGCTCCTCAGGGGACGACTTCTCAGATGAATTTTATTCTTTCTCTGAGCTACTACCAACAGTGTACAAGTAGCTCGTAGGGAGAGCGAAATTACGTTGAATAACGGTTAGAGATATATCCCGTAGAGTGTGAGTCATTCACACACCCTGTTCGAAATATCAAACAGGGGAACGCGGGTTAGAGACTCCCTGGAGTTTTGTGAGGTGCTTATGACAACAAATAAGAATGAAACAGCTGTGCAGTTTCAGAGAGGTTTGGTAAACACTCGGTAGATTTATTGCTCGACAACGTCCCGCTTTTGACACAGAAACTTGATCAGGCTAAATGAGTACATAACGAAAATGATCGGGTTTTGAGTTAACCAGGTAACCAATCAGTGAGATTTCTTCGGACTAGTCGACTTCGGTCTCGGTTTACAGTTCCTTTGTTGGTTGGTGGGGGTGACAGATAGATAGATAGATAGATAGATAGATAGATAGATAGATAGATAGATAGATAGATAGATAGATAGATAGATAGATAGATAGATAGATAGATAGATAGATAGATAGATAGATAGATAGATAGATAGATAGATAGATAGATAGATAGATAGATAGATAGATAGATAGATAGATAGATAGATAGATAGATAGATAGATAGATAGATAGATAGATAGATAGATAGATAGATAGATAGATAGATAGATAGATAGATAGATAGATAGATAGATAGATAGATAGATAGATAGATAGATAGATAGATAGATAGATAGATAGATAGATAGATAGATAGATAGATAGATAGATAGATAGATAGATAGATAGATAGATAGATAGATAGATAGATAGATAGATAGATAGATAGATAGATAGATAGATAGATAGATAGATAGATAGATAGATAGATAGATAGATAGATAGATAGATAGATAGATAGATAGATAGATAGATAGATAGATAGATAGATAGATAGATAGATAGATAGATAGATAGATAGATAGATAGATAGATAGATAGATAGATAGATAGATAGATAGATAGATAGATAGATAGATAGATAGATAGATAGATAGATAGATAGATAGATAGATAGATAGATAGATAGATAGATAGATAGATAGATAGATAGATAGATAGATAGATAGATAGATAGATAGATAGATAGATAGATAGATAGATAGATAGATAGATAGATAGATAGATAGATAGATAGATAGATAGATAGATAGATAGATAGATAGATAGATAGATAGATAGATAGATAGATAGATAGATAGATAGATAGATAGATAGATAGATAGATAGATAGATAGATAGATAGATAGATAGATAGATAGATAGATAGATAGATAGATAGATAGATAGATAGATAGATAGATAGATAGATAGATAGATAGATAGATAGATAGATAGATAGATAGATAGATAGATAGATAGATAGATAGATAGATAGATAGATAGATAGATAGATAGATAGATAGATAGATAGATAGATAGATAGATAGATAGATAGATAGATAGATAGATAGATAGATAGATAGATAGATAGATAGATAGATAGATAGATAGATAGATAGATAGATAGATAGATAGATAGATAGATAGATAGATAGATAGATAGATAGATAGATAGATAGATAGATAGATAGATAGATAGATAGATAGATAGATAGATAACACACCCCGGTTTTTGATAATGATTCTAGGTGGATTGACAACCACACCGTCACGTGTCAACTCTGCATACCTAAGACCGCTTTCCCTATGCTCGCCAGTTCCACACCCTCGATTATATTCACACTGTGATGCCTAGTAATTTTCACAGCCTCCACTATCAGCCGCTGTGGTGTAAATCGCAGTCCCCGTCTTAAAACTTCCGCACTCTCCAGATCTATTCTATATCCCGTGTCTAAGGCATGTACCAACATCGTTGAGTCGTTGGCCAGCGTTTGATATTCTTCTGCATTCCTTGGCGGTTTGTTCATCCCTCTTTTATGCTCACCAATTCTAGTGTGCAATTCCCTGGCAGTTTGTCCTATGTAAACCTTAGCGCAATCGTTGCAGTTAATTTTATACACACAGTCCCTAGTCCTTTCACTCGGCAAGGGATTTTTCAATTGCACCAAAACTGAGCATACCGTTCTTTCCATCTGAAAGGCTACTCGAGTGTTGGCTAAGTTCAACTATTTTCGAATAACCTCCGATGTTCCTGCTTTATATGTAATGACTGCTGTGCCAACCCATTCCTCACTGGGTCTAGATACTGGAGCCAATATCGTTCTTAGTTGACGCTTAATCAAACTCACTGGGTATCCTATTTCTTGAAGTTTGTTGGCAATCTCGATTTGAGCAGCCGTTCGGTCGATCTCTTCTGTGCACAGCGCTCTGACTCGACGAAACATCGATGAGACAATATTGGCACTCGTTGTTTACTAATACAGTCCTGAGAATGACCTTGAGAGTTGTGTATGGGTGGGGGTGTCCCATTAGTTGATATTGGCAAGTGCTGAGCCAAGTTTCACCGTTTTTATCCTGGTCTTAACAACCGCGACCATTGCTATTTATCGAGAGTGAATGCATCCACCATATGCAGAAAGGGGTTGCTGAAGAGCTTGGATGAGTGTCTTTTCCGCATCACACGTTCTGTTAAATTTGCAAAGTTGTACGGAAAGGATATGGTCGCTATAGAGAAGGAGAGCTTTAATGAGTAATGCAACTCTAGGAGGCATCAAAACTAATTACTCTGTGACAGAAGCGTGATCATCGATGGCTTGCTCTGTCATTCTGATTATTGATTAGTGAGGTTTGATGGGACTTAACTGTTTACCAAACCGTATTACTGTTCATGAACTGAAAATTATCTATAAAGTAGTAGATTTTATCAACCAGGATAACAGTGAATTTCCTTTTGGAGTTCCTGAGACGTACAACAGTCTGGAATTACCAGAAACGGAAATATCAGGCAAAAAACGGGATGAACAGTGCGAGCGTACACCTGAGTTACGAGTTGAGCGCTCAAGTGAAGCAAACTCTCATCCTTCTGGATCGATACCGATCAATAACACCGATCTAGTCGGGAAAAACAGATGTGTCATTCAAAACCGTAAACCGTGGGAATACAGATTAGGGTTTTCGTTTTGTGAGTTAGCGAAACTTCAAGTGACAGGTCAAATACCATGTTAAAACAGGATAGAGAATGGTTTTCTGCATGGATAAGATTATCATTCAAAATAAAAATTCTCTGAGAGTGGATAAGGTCTTTGTGATGTACTACTCATAAGGTTGCTGAAGATCCGTCGGGATAAGTTCTGGCTACGACAGAGTCGCGCGTGACCATGAAGCTTTCTACGATCATACCTGGTGCACAAACACATGATCTGACGAAAAGGCAGGTATACAAAATTTTGAGAATCGGATTCAACAACGAACTGAAGGGCGTCTATGTGTGGACTCATATCAGATTTGTCAGAATGAAAGCTCTTTTAGTGGGCACCTCAGAAGAATGGACTTTCCCGGTTGGGATGGATGTAGAACCCTGGTTTGTTGAAATGTTTCAGGCTGTCGATGGAAGATTTTTTACCATTCCTCTGGCATTTGGTGTTAGTTTTACTATGGATTCGAATTCACCTGTGTGTGATTCACCTAAAGCAAAACTTGTTACACAAAATTCCGGCAAACTTAATTTTGAACTCTCGACGTCCTTATTTCTATCTACACCCCAGGTGTTTCACTCAATAGCGCCAACAAATAGACTGTCAGTTGCTATTCGATAATATCAAATACGGAAGCGCGTAATGGGGCGTTCATAACATTCTAGACTTTCTTGCAACTCTTTAAATTCAAAATTTGAGCAAATGGACTCTCAAAAGCGAGTAGTGGGGGAATTCTATAACAAAAATAATTAATAAAGTGGTCGTTCCACGAGAACCCGTGGTAATACTTGAACTAAGAAGTCAGTTTTGTGTCCCGGAGATGGATGGTTTCTCTGAATGATAGTTGCTCTGGTGCGCTAATGGGTTTTAGATGAGCTGACTGCTTGCTTGTGCTCTGAACTTGGCCACTTGCCCACAGACACTTCGTCATCGATCGAGGGAACCATCATTTTTGCGTGGTTGGTGGTGGTGAGAGACTTCCCATAACGTTTTTTCTTCAGAAGACTATATGACACCGCCTGATGTGATTGGCTGAGTGAGAGAGCCTTACCGTAATTTCATTGGCCCATTTGCCGTTTGTGCTGCGTTATGGTTCACGTGCATTGCATTCGCCTGGCTCGTTGAAAGGTTTCCTCCCAGTAGATTTCGTCGCAGTTCCGATTGGTCCGTTGACAAGTTGTGTTGCTGATCCAGGTACCTATTTTTATCAGTTTTCTACCTGTGTTTTGATAGTACTGTGGAAACGTTTGGTAATTTTCAAATGCGATTTTGTTCGTTTGGAAATCTGATGACAAGGACATCCAAAAAACGGTATCTTCAAATTGTTTTCCACAATTCTGAATAGAAGGACGTTAGAAACATTGTCTGATAACCAGCCTATCCGATGGAGTTTGCCCTTTCTGATGATGACGAAAGTGTCAGCAACGTCGCAAAGCTAAGTGTTTGTAGCACGCAGCACAATTAGTTCCAGCAGGACACGAATGATTATCAGCACTTGTCTGATCTGACTTCTTGTAGCTGCCCTGAAGTTCCAGTTACTTGGGAATACCGAACATTCCAGATACCAACGAATAACACGTCACGGACCAGCTTATCTGCTGCCTCAGCAGCATTTCAATGAGAATTCTTTCTTGAACGATCAATCTGTACATTACCAACTGGTAGTCCCCAATATGACGGTGAATTCTTCAAATGGAAGCTGCACTGGAAACTGTTTTAGAATACCAGCTTTGGGTATACATCGCCCAACTTTTTTTTGAATGCCTTGAGTCACTTTCATTTGGCTTATCTAAGCTGCTTGATCGTATGCAAGTGTAGTTTATCATTTTGGATGGACGAATGTCAAGGAAGTATGAATGTAACAACTGACAGTATGTGAGTAAAACTGACAGATATGAACCGAATTCACCTGGAGACGATCGAAAATCACAAAATTCCACAAACAAAAAGTACGTTTGGGTCGCTCC
>NW_008751691.1:724224-729137 GCF_000715545.1 Opisthorchis viverrini | reverse complement strand
ATTCTAAATAGAAGGACGTTAGAAACATTGTCTGATAACCAGCCTATCCGATGGAGTTTGCCCTTTCTGATGATGACGAAAGTGTCAGCGACGTCGCAAAGCTAAGTGTTTGTAGCACGCAGCACAATTCGTTCCAGCAGGACACGAATGATTATCAGCACTTGTCTGACCTGACTTCTTGTAGCTGCCCTGAAGTTCCAGTTACTTGGGAATACCGAACATTCCAGATACCAACGAATAACACGTCACGGACCAGCTTATCTGCTGCCTCAGCAGCATTTCAATGAGAATTCTTTCTTGAACGATCAATCTGTACATTACCAACTGGTAGTCCCCAATCTGACGGTGAATTCTTCAAATGGAAGCTGCACTGGAAACTGTTTCAGAATACCAGCTTTAGGTATACATCGCCCAACTTTTTTTGAATGCCTTGAGTCACTTTCATTTGGCTTATCTAAGCTGTTTGATCGTATGCAAGTGTAGTTTATCGTTTTGGATGGACGAATGTCAAGGAAGTATGAATGTAACAACTGACAGTATGTGAGTAAAACTGACAGATATGAACCGAATTCACCTGGAGACGATCGAAAATCACAAAATTCCACAAACAAAAAGTACGTTTGGGTCGCTCCGTCTGATTTTGATTCATGACAGCTAGTTATAGAAGAGGGCCCTGCAGTAATCGCTCTGGCTATGATGTATGGGATGAAATGAAAATCGAACTTTCACAGATGTGTTCAGGCAGTCAAAATCTGCGCATCTCTCTCCATGGTGCGTATTTTGTATAAGGACACCTAGGAATGCTTGAAGTGGAATAATAGAAGTTGTATAGAAGGTCTATATCAATCTTCTACAAACACCAACTTTCACAGTTGTGTCCAGGCAGTCAAACTGTGCGCATCTCTCTCCACGCTGCGTATTTTGTATAAGGACACCTAGGAAAGCTTGAAGTGGAATAATAGAAGTTATATAGAAGGTCTATATCAATCTTCTACAAAGTGCAGGGGGTTTAGTTCTACAAACGCCTGGAGAAACAGCTGATTTGGTTTTGAACTGTTCTTTGAACTAACCTTTGAAACATCTTTTCCACTGTGAAGAAAGCATTCCATGAGCTTCCTCGTTCTTCATACATCGGGGTCTATGTTATCCGAGTAAGGTCGTCTTGCAAACTCACGTCTGGCAAAACTGTACATTTTCGTTGGTGGTCCTAAAGTTCAACCCTCATTTTTTCCACAACGTTCACAAATGACACCGGTCTTCTCCACTTAAGCCAAGAGTTTCCTGTGCGCTCACCAATCGTGCATGTTTTGGGGTTGGCATTCTAGGTAGTTTAAAAGCTAAGGCACCGGTTCTCGAAATGAGGGCTCTTGTCATCATTGCAACCATTCTGTCAGCAAAACGTGGCATCTTGTGTTGTCTTGCTGACACAGTTCCTCAAGAAACCATGTCGACTTTTTGAACGTTTTGCACAATCCCATCTGGGGCTGTCCATTAGACAGAAAGAACTGATGCAGCCAAATCATTCTGGCCTGATGCAGCTCAGTGGGCAGTGAACTTTCGACTGCTATGAGAAAAGCACGCTCTCAATTAGGGATCTTGCTGCCTGTTGACCCGCATTCAATCGTAGAAAGTTTATTCACTATACATTGGCTGGCATGCAACCTAAATGTCGAGCTCGGCGAATAGATCGACTGTCATCTGATCAACAGCCCTTTCGCGAAATTGCCCTACTGAATGTTCTAGTAAGAAATGATTTCCGCATGTACACAAGCAACATAACCCGACGGTGTGCTGCGAACCATTTTTCGTCGTTTTTTGTTATCTCATGGAAAGTACTTAGATCGTTTGAGTGTCTTTCCGAATGGAGCGGCTCCCGCACAAAACATTCGTTTGGAGAATATCGTTGCTAGGAGGTGAGTTTCAGTAGTGTTCCACGTTAGCATCCCCTCAAGGTGTAGCCGATTGCATACATGCATCGTGTGTTTTATCTCGATATTACCATGACTTGTTGGATTCACGTCTCAGCTGATTCGACCGGATAATAAACAAGGTATCCTCCAGCAGCTGCGCGCACAGATGACCTTTAGGTAAACAGGTGAAGGCCACCGATGCCGGAAGCAGGGTGCGCGGTCGCTGTTTTGACAAGTGACGGGATGGTCTTCTCTCAAGAAACAATGGACACACTTGTTGAATAACATTCAGTAACTAAGTTATCCAATCTATCGCTCCACATGCGGACTTGTGAGTGAGATCAGTCTTTAATTTACCAAGGGCACAGTGGTTCACAAACTTCGTTCTTTGGAAACGAGCTTGAATGTCCTGAATAGCATGACAGTCACGTTTGATTCACTAGAACATTCGTAACGGTGGACTGGGCCGTTAAATCATTTTTGTCCCAAAATTAGGAAACTGATAATTATTCAGACCAACTCCGACTAACTCATTGGCCATCTATGGGGTCCGTCACTGATTGTGCCCTCTTGACACACAAGGCTTCAGTTTGCTTGCACCTAGGTCCAGTGCAAACATATCTTGTAAGCTACAGCAAAAATGCTCACGGGTCCAAGGCGAGTTGGCGGCGTGCCCTACCATGAGACCTTACAACCTTTGTTCTAAGAAGGAGGGTTTGAGGCCCTATCAGAGGGGATCGTGAACCACACTTTGGGCTCATTGTATGTTATAACAGAAGGGAAATGTCTTGTGTCCATGACGGATTTTAACAGATGAGTCGTGAATTTAGACCGTCATAGGGAATAAGGTTGAAGAATAGTGAAAAAATTGGAGACAATACCGAAACTTTCGGAAGTTTGGTGTACAACATCAGGTTTCGTAAAAACTTTAAAAAAAATAGACACTCTGTGAGCAGTACTCGCTCATACAAGGAATGGGTAAACCCAACCAATTCGGACAGATTTGAAAAGAGTAACTTCATTTTCAAGTGCCTTCCTTAATACAACCCTTTTCAAGTCGAACTAGTTTCAATCTTCAATTCGAAGGGGTGATCTGTATTCTACACGTTTCATCAATTCTAACAGATTTGGGCAACCGTGGATGACCGACAGGCATCGCTAATGGAAATCCAGCGGCACACAACACCTCAGTCAGTTACATCCTCCACTGTGCACGGGTAAACCAAGTATTCATTTGAAACAATTCGCGGCTTTATTCGGGATTCAGTTCGATTAACTTTTCAGACTGCGTTTATATACATATAAATATATATTCAGCAGACATGGGCATAGAAAAGTGAATCTTAGTGGGGCAAGGAAAAAACTATCCTTGGTTTGCTGCCTGGTTTTGTAACAAGCAATCATACCAGTGTACCGGTGATACTACTGATGGGGAAGCGTGTGAGTAGTATGTTTTCCTCTTGTAAATTCGCTTTGCGTCTTTTGAAAAGTGAGATCTATTGCGCAATTTGTGGAGTCGCTTCATAGCATTTGCTTGCATCGAGCAGCAGTCAATGAATATCGAGCGAAATTCAGGAAGGCGTGTTCAAGGAGAAGATTAATGTTCAGTTTTTGTAATAAAATGCATATGAGAGTTTTGCTTCCCTGTCCAATAGTCTGTAACTGGTCAGTTGGTATTTCCTAACGGCTAACTCCGCAGTGAAGGCGTTCCTTTCACCAGTACAGGTAATTGCACTCTGCGAAAAACTGAGGCATGAGTAACTGACGATGTCGCCGAACAGTGGTAACTCGGGTGCGCCAGTTGGTTGTTGGTCTGTCGCAAGTGCTTCATCGCCAATCGAAGTAACATCTTCAGTGCGGAATTGTGTGTGTGGCTATAGGCTATTCTGGATTAACATGATAATGGCACACAACGAAGACTCAACCTTTGGATGTGCAAACGTCGGCAATTGCTGCTACATTCAGCGGCAAAATCGTCGAGATCAGCTGCTTGATTGATCTGAGTAACGGTATAGTTTCCGTCCTAAATCTCCCCGTCGTCTGGTTGAAATATTTGAAAATATGAGAACGAAAAGCGTTTTATGACGAGTCGGTATGCTGTTTCTTATAACTTTCATCTTATGTACAGGATAGATTGAGCCTCGTCCAGAAGGTGGACTCTTTTGCCTCTGGGTCCGCGTAACCTTTCTAACGTATGTCTCGCCAATTCGATCGTTCATTTTTAAGGGACAACTGATGGACTAGCATGCAATTCTAAAGTTTTCAAACGAAAACCCTAGTATTTACATCATCAGGATGATACGCCCAATGTGGAGCAGTGTATTTTGAACAGCTGACTTCAGTTCGCACCTGAAGGCTGCTATACATCAGAAAAAAACTATTTTCTGGTTACGGAATCTCCTCATTGGTGTGGATATCAAAACCATCCAGTTATTGGTTAAACGCTGCTGTGTCCAGTAAGCCATTTGATTAAATTACACTTAGATAGAACTTTTTGTCACTATCCTTCAAGTTCTGGATTCACTCACCTTGAATTGATGTTGACAGGGTCTTTGACTAATGACCTGTTGGCTTCAGCAGCTTTGGCGCTTTTTTCAATTTCTGGACAGATTACTCAAAATTCTAGTTAGGAAAGGAAGCCAATGCTTTATTGGACCTAACGCGGTATTTGAGTAATCACACTCGACCAAGTAGCGGATTCCATCAGCTAAATCGGAGATGCAAACTCATCCGATCGTCCGACTAAAATACCGGTGTAGTGGTGGATACTACTGATGGAGGATGCGAGTAGTATGTTTTCTCGTAAATTCGCTATGCATCTCTTGAAAAGGGAGATCTATTGCGGAATTTGTGGAGTCGCATTTGCTTGCATTTGAGCAACAGTCAATGAATATCCAGGAAAGTTCAGAAAAACGCGTTCAAGAGAAGATGGATGTTCAGTTTTTGTAAATAAGATGCATATGAGAGTTTTGCTTCCCTGTCCAATAGTCTGTAACTGGTCAT